>NW_027193512.1:0-256119 GCF_032444005.1 Ranitomeya imitator | reverse complement strand
TCTCCATGCATTTTATGCATTGGTAAAAGCACTATGATGAAAAGTGTGATATGTTTTCAGGTATCTCCTATACTAATAGAGCCACATGCTCACCGGTTTGCCGATGTAGGCCTATGGACTGAACAAGAAACCACCAAAAATTTTAACCAGTCATCGTTCTCACAACACTGAGGACCAGTCATTCGAAATGACTTCTCCATGCATTTTATGCATTGGTAAAAGCACTATGATGAAAAATGTGATATGTTTTCAGGTATCTCCTATACTAATAGAGCCACATGCTCACCGGTTTGCCACATGATGTAGGCCTATGGACTGAACAAGAAACCACCAAAAATTTTAACCAGTCATCGTTCTCACAACACTGAGGACCAGTCATTCGAAATGACTTCTCCATGCATTTTATGCATTGGTAAAAGCACTATGATGAAAAGTGTGATATGTTTTCAGGTATCTCCTATACTAATAGAGCCACATGCTCACCGGTTTGCCACATGATGTAGGCCTATGGACTGAACAAGAAACCACCAAAAATTTTAATTAGTCATCGTTCTCACAACACTGAGGACCAGTCATTCGAAATGACTTCTCCATGCATTTTATGCATTGGTAAAAGCACTATGATGAAAAGTGTGATATGTTTTCAGGTATCTCCTATACTAATAGAGCCACATGCTCACCGGTTTGCCACATGATGTAGGCCTATGGACTGAACAAGAAACCACCAAAAATTTTAACCAGTCATCGTTCTCACAACACTGAGGACCAGTCATTCGAAATGACTTCTCCATGCATTTTATGCATTGGTAAAAGCACTATGATGAAAAGTGTGATATGTTTTCAGGTATCTCCTATACTAATAGAGCCACATGCTCACCGGTTTGCCACATGATGTAGGCCTATGGACTGAACAAGAAACCACCAAAAATTTTAACCAGTCATCGTTCTCACAACACTGAGGACCAGTCATTCGAAATGACTTCTCCATGCATTTTATGCATTGGTAAAAGCACTATGATGAAAAGTGTGATATGTTTTCAGGTATCTCCTATACTAATAGAGCCACATGCTCACCGGTTTGCCACATGATGTAGGCCTATGGACTGAACAAGAAACCACCAAAAATTTTAACCAGTCATCGTTCTCACAACACTGAGGACCAGTCATTCGAAATGACTTTTCCATGCATTTTATGCATTGGTAAAAGCACTATGATGAAAAGTGTGATATGTTTTCAGGTATCTCCTATACTAATAGAGCCACATGCTCACCGGTTTGCCACATGATGTAGGCCTATGGACTGAACAAGAAACCACCAAAAATTTTAACCAGTCATCATTCTCACAACACTGAGGACCAGTCATTCGAAATGACTTCTCCATGCATTTTATGCATTGGTAAAAGCACTATGATGAAAAGTGTGATATGTTTTCAGGTATCTCCTATACTAATAGAGCCACATGCTCACCGGTTTGCCGATGTAGGCCTATGGACTGAACAAGAAACCACCAAAAATTTTAACCAGTCATCGTTCTCACAACACTGAGGACCAGTCATTCGAAATGACTTCTCCATGCATTTTATGCATTGGTAAAAGCACTATGATGAAAAATGTGATATGTTTTCAGGTATCTCCTACACTAATAGAGCCACATGCTCACCGGTTTGCCACATGATGTAGGCCTATGGACTGAACAAGAAACCACCAAAAATTTTAACCAGTCATCGTTCTCACAACACTGAGGACCAGTCATTCGAAATGACTTCTCCATGCATTTTATGCATTGGTAAAAGCACTATGATGAAAAGTGTGATATGTTTTCAGGTATCTCCTATACTAATAGAGCCACATGCTCACCGGTTTGCCACATGATGTAGGCCTATGGACTGAACAAGAAACCACCAAAAATTTTAACCAGTCATCGTTCTCACAACACTGAGGACCAGTCATTCGAAATGACTTCTCCATGCATTTTATGCATTGGTAAAAGCACTATGATGAAAAGTGTGATATGTTTTCAGGTATCTCCTATACTAATAGAGCCACATGCTCACCGGTTTGCCACATGATGTAGGCCTATGGACTGAACAAGAAACCACCAAAAATTTTAACCAGTCATCGTTCTCACAACACTGAGGACCAGTCATTCGAAATGACTTCTCCATGCATTTTATGCATTGGTAAAAGCACTATGATGAAAAGTGTGATATGTTTTCAGGTATCTCCTATACTAATAGAGCCATATGCTCACCGGTTTGCCACATGATGTAGGCCTATGGACTGAACAAGAAACCACCAAAAATTTTAACCAGTCATCGTTCTCACAACACTGAGGACCAGTCATTCGAAATGACTTCTCCATGCATTTTATGCATTGGTAAAAGCACTATGATGAAAAGTGTGATATGTTTTCAGGTATCTCCTATACTAATAGAGCCACATGCTCACCGGTTTGCCACATGATGTAGGCCTATGGACTGAACAAGAAACCACCAAAAATTTTAACCAGTCATCGTTCTCACAACACTGAGGACCAGTCATTCGAAATGACTTCTCCATGCATTTTATGCATTGGTAAAAGCACTATGATGAAAAGTGTGATATGTTTTCAGGTATCTCCTATACTAATAGAGCCACATGCTCACCGGTTTGCCACATGATGTAGGCCTATGGACTGAACAAGAAACCACCAAAAATTTTAACCAGTCATCGTTCTCACAACACTGAGGACCAGTCATTCGAAATGACTTCTCCATGCATTTTATGCATTGGTAAAAGCACTATGATGAAAAGTGTGATATGTTTTCAGGTATCTCCTATACTAATAGAGCCACATGCTCACCGGTTTGCCACATGATGTAGGCCTATGGACTGAACAAGAAACCACCAAAAATTTTAACCAGTCATCGTTCTCACAACACTGAGGACCAGTCATTCGAAATGACTTCTCCATGCATTTTATGCATTGGTAAAAGCACTATGATGAAAAGTGTGATATGTTTTCAGGTATCTCCTATACTAATAGAGCCACATGCTCACCGGTTTGCCACATGATGTAGGCCTATGGACTGAACAAGAAACCACCAAAAATTTTAACCAGTCATCGTTCTCACAACACTGAGGACCAGTCATTCGAAATGACTTCTCCATGCATTTTATGCATTGGTAAAAGCACTATGATGAAAAGTGTGATATGTTTTCAGGTATCTCCTATACTAATAGAGCCACATGCTCACCGGTTTGCCACATGCTGTAGGCCTATGGACTGAACAAGAAACCACCAAAAATTTTAACCAGTCATCGTTCTCACAACACTGAGGACCAGTCATTCGAAATGACTTCTCCATGCATTTTATGCATTGGTAAAAGCACTATGATGAAAAGTGTGATATGTTTTCAGGTATCTCCTATACTAATAGAGCCACATGCTCACCGGTTTGCCACATGATGTAGGCCTATGGACTGAACAAGAAACCACCAAAAATTTTAACCAGTCATCGTTCTCACAACACTGAGGACCAGTCATTCGAAATGACTTCTCCATGCATTTTATGCATTGGTAAAAGCACTATGATGAAAAGTGTGATATGTTTTCAGGTATCTCCTATACTAATAGAGCCACATGCTCACCGGTTTGCCACATGATGTAGGCCTATGGACTGAACAAGAAACCACCAAAAATTTTAACCAGTCATCGTTCTCACAACACTGAGGACCAGTCATTCGAAATGACTTCTCCATGCATTTTATGCATTGGTAAAAGCACTATGATGAAAAGTGTGATATGTTTTCAGGTATCTCCTATACTAATAGAGCCACATGCTCACCGGTTTGCCGATGTAGGCCTATGGACTGAACAAGAAACCACCAAAAATTTTAACCAGTCATCGTTCTCACAACACTGAGGACCAGTCATTCGAAATGACTTCTCCATGCATTTTATGCATTGGTAAAAGCACTATGATGAAAAATGTGATATGTTTTCAGGTATGTCCTATACTAATAGAGCCACATGCTCACCGGTTTGCCACATGATGTAGGCCTATGGACTGAACAAGAAACCACCAAAAATTTTAACCAGTCATCGTTCTCACAACACTGAGGACCAGTCATTCGAAATGACTTCTCCATGCATTTTATGCATTGGTAAAAGCACTATGATGAAAAGTGTGATATGTTTTCAGGTATCTCCTATACTAATAGAGCCACATGCTCACCGGTTTGCCACATGATGTAGGCCTATGGACTGAACAAGAAACCACCAAAAATTTTAACCAGTCATCGTTCTCACAACACTGAGGACCAGTCATTCGAAATGACTTCTCCATGCATTTTATGCATTGGTAAAAGCACTATGATGAAAAGTGTGATATGTTTTCAGGTATCTCCTATACTAATAGAGCCACATGCTCACCGGTTTGCCACATGATGTAGGCCTATGGACTGAACAAGAAACCACCAAAAATTTTAACCAGTCATCGTTCTCACAACACTGAGGACCAGTCATTCGAAATGACTTCTCCATGCATTTTATGCATTGGTAAAAGCACTATGATGAAAAGTGTGATATGTTTTCAGGTATCTCCTATACTAATAGAGCCATATGCTCACCAGTTTGCCACATGATGTAGGCCTATGGACTGAACAAGAAACCACCAAAAATTTTAACCAGTCATCATTCTCACAACACTGAGGACCAGTCATTCGAAATGACTTCTCCATGCATTTTATGCATTGGTAAAAGCACTATGATGAAAAGTGTGATATGTTTTCAGGTATCTCCTATACTAATAGAGCCACATGCTCACCGGTTTGCCACATGATGTAGGCCTATGGACTGAACAAGAAACCACCAAAAATTTTAACCAGTCATCGTTCTCACAACACTGAGGACCAGTCATTCGAAATGACTTCTCCATGCATTTTATGCATTGGTAAAAGCACTATGATGAAAAGTGTGATATGTTTTCAGGTATCTCCTATACTAATAGAGCCACATGCTCACCGGTTTGCCACATGATGTAGGCCTATGGACTGAACAAGAAACCACCAAAAATTTTAACCAGTCATCGTTCTCACAACACTGAGGACCAGTCATTCGAAATGACTTCTCCATGCATTTTATGCATTGGTAAAAGCACTATGATGAAAAGTGTGATATGTTTTCAGGTATCTCCTATACTAATAGAGCCACATGCTCACCGGTTTGCCACATGATGTAGGCCTATGGACTGAACAAGAAACCACCAAAAATTTTAACCAGTCATCGTTCTCACAACACTGAGGACCAGTCATTCGAAATGACTTCTCCATGCATTTTATGCATTGGTAAAAGCACTATGATGAAAAGTGTGATATGTTTTCAGGTATCTCCTATACTAATAGAGCCACATGCTCACCGGTTTGCCACATGATGTAGGCCTATGGACTGAACAAGAAACCACCAAAAATTTTAACCAGTCATCGTTCTCACAACACTGAGGACCAGTCATTCGAAATGACTTCTCCATGCATTTTATGCATTGGTAAAAGCACTATGATGAAAAGTGTGATATGTTTTCAGGTATCTCCTATACTAATAGAGCCACATGCTCACCGGTTTGCCACATGATGTAGGCCTATGGACTGAACAAGAAACCACCAAAAATTTTAACCAGTCATCGTTCTCACAACACTGAGGACCAGTCATTCGAAATGACTTCTCCATGCATTTTATGCATTGGTAAAAGCACTATGATGAAAAGTGTGATATGTTTTCAGGTATCTCCTATACTAATAGAGCCACATGCTCACCGGTTTGCCACATGATGTAGGCCTATGGACTGAACAAGAAACCACCAAAAATTTTAACCAGTCATCGTTCTCACAACACTGAGGACCAGTCATTCGAAATGACTTCTCCATGCATTTTATGCATTGGTAAAAGCACTATGATGAAAAGTGTGATATGTTTTCAGGTATCTCCTATACTAATAGAGCCACATGCTCACCGGTTTGCCACATGATGTAGGCCTATGGACTGAACAAGAAACCACCAAAAATTTTAACCAGTCATCGTTCTCACAACACTGAGGACCAGTCATTCGAAATGACTTCTCCATGCATTTTATGCATTGGTAAAAGCACTATGATGAAAAGTGTGATATGTTTTCAGGTATCTCCTATACTAATAGAGCCACATGCTCACCGGTTTGCCACATGATGTAGGCCTATGGACTGAACAAGAAACCACCAAAAATTTTAACCAGTCATCGTTCTCACAACACTGAGGACCAGTCATTCGAAATGACTTCTCCATGCATTTTATGCATTGGTAAAAGCACTATGATGAAAAGTGTGATATGTTTTCAGGTATCTCCTATACTAATAGAGCCACATGCTCACCGGTTTGCCACATGATGTAGGCCTATGGACTGAACAAGAAACCACCAAAAATTTTAACCAGTCATCGTTCTCACAACACTGAGGACCAGTCATTCGAAATGACTTCTCCATGCATTTTATGCATTGGTAAAAGCACTATGATGAAAAGTGTGATATGTTTTCAGGTATCTCCTATACTAATAGAGCCACATGCTCACCGGTTTGCCACATGATGTAGGCCTATGGACTGAACAAGAAACCACCAAAAATTTTAACCAGTCATCGTTCTCACAACACTGAGGACCAGTCATTCGAAATGACTTCTCCATGCATTTTATGCATTGGTAAAAGCACTATGATGAAAAGTGTGATATGTTTTCAGGTATCTCCTATACTAATAGAGCCACATGCTCACCGGTTTGCCACATGATGTAGGCCTATGGACTGAACAAGAAACCACCAAAAATTTTAACCAGTCATCGTTCTCACAACACTGAGGACCAGTCATTCGAAATGACTTCTCCATGCATTTTATGCATTGGTAAAAGCACTATGATGAAAAGTGTGATATGTTTTCAGGTATCTCCTATACTAATAGAGCCACATGCTCACCGGTTTGCCACATGATGTAGGCCTATGGACTGAACAAGAAACCACCAAAAATTTTAACCAGTCATCGTTCTCACAACACTGAGGACCAGTCATTCGAAATGACTTCTCCATGCATTTTATGCATTGGTAAAAGCACTATGATGAAAAGTGTGATATGTTTTCAGGTATCTCCTATACTAATAGAGCCACATGCTCACCGGTTTGCCACATGATGTAGGCCTATGGACTGAACAAGAAACCACCAAAAATTTTAACCAGTCATCGTTCTCACAACACTGAGGACCAGTCATTCGAAATGACTTCTCCATGCATTTTATGCATTGGTAAAAGCACTATGATGAAAAGTGTGATATGTTTTCAGGTATCTCCTATACTAATAGAGCCACATGCTCACCGGTTTGCCACATGATGTAGGCCTATGGACTGAACAAGAAACCACCAAAAATTTTAACCAGTCATCGTTCTCACAACACTGAGGACCAGTCATTCGAAATGACTTCTCCATGCATTTTATGCATTGGTAAAAGCACTATGATGAAAAGTGTGATATGTTTTCAGGTATCTCCTATACTAATAGAGCCACATGCTCACCGGTTTGCCACATGATGTAGGCCTATGGACTGAACAAGAAACCACCAAAAATTTTAACCAGTCATCGTTCTCACAACACTGAGGACCAGTCATTCGAAATGACTTCTCCATGCATTTTATGCATTGGTAAAAGCACTATGATGAAAAGTGTGATATGTTTTCAGGTATCTCCTATACTAATAGAGCCACATGCTCACCGGTTTGCCACATGATGTAGGCCTATGGACTGAACAAGAAACCACCAAAAATTTTAACCAGTCATCGTTCTCACAACACTGAGGACCAGTCATTCGAAATGACTTCTCCATGCATTTTATGCATTGGTAAAAGCACTATGATGAAAAGTGTGATATGTTTTCAGGTATCTCCTATACTAATAGAGCCACATGCTCACCGGTTTGCCACATGATGTAGGCCTATGGACTGAACAAGAAACCACCAAAAATTTTAACCAGTCATCGTTCTCACAACACTGAGGACCAGTCATTCGAAATGACTTCTCCATGCATTTTATGCATTGGTAAAAGCACTATGATGAAAAGTGTGATATGTTTTCAGGTATCTCCTATACTAATAGAGCCACATGCTCACCGGTTTGCCACATGATGTAGGCCTATGGACTGAACAAGAAACCACCAAAAATTTTAACCAGTCATCGTTCTCACAACACTGAGGACCAGTCATTCGAAATGACTTCTCCATGCATTTTATGCATTGGTAAAAGCACTATGATGAAAAGTGTGATATGTTTTCAGGTATCTCCTATACTAATAGAGCCACATGCTCACCGGTTTGCCACATGATGTAGGCCTATGGACTGAACAAGAAACCACCAAAAATTTTAACCAGTCATCGTTCTCACAACACTGAGGACCAGTCATTCGAAATGACTTCTCCATGCATTTTATGCATTGGTAAAAGCACTATGATGAAAAGTGTGATATGTTTTCAGGTATCTCCTATACTAATAGAGCCACATGCTCACCGGTTTGCCACATGATGTAGGCCTATGGACTGAACAAGAAACCACCAAAAATTTTAACCAGTCATCGTTCTCACAACACTGAGGACCAGTCATTCGAAATGACTTCTCCATGCATTTTATGCATTGGTAAAAGCACTATGATGAAAAGTGTGATATGTTTTCAGGTATCTCCTATACTAATAGAGCCACATGCTCACCGGTTTGCCACATGATGTAGGCCTATGGACTGAACAAGAAACCACCAAAAATTTTAACCAGTCATCGTTCTCACAACACTGAGGACCAGTCATTCGAAATGACTTCTCCATGCATTTTATGCATTGGTAAAAGCACTATGATGAAAAGTGTGATATGTTTTCAGGTATCTCCTATACTAATAGAGCCACATGCTCACCGGTTTGCCACATGATGTAGGCCTATGGACTGAACAAGAAACCACCAAAAATTTTAACCAGTCATCGTTCTCACAACACTGAGGACCAGTCATTCGAAATGACTTCTCCATGCATTTTATGCATTGGTAAAAGCACTATGATGAAAAGTGTGATATGTTTTCAGGTATCTCCTATACTAATAGAGCCACATGCTCACCGGTTTGCCACATGATGTAGGCCTATGGACTGAACAAGAAACCACCAAAAATTTTAACCAGTCATCGTTCTCACAACACTGAGGACCAGTCATTCGAAATGACTTCTCCATGCATTTTATGCATTGGTAAAAGCACTATGATGAAAAGTGTGATATGTTTTCAGGTATCTCCTATACTAATAGAGCCACATGCTCACCGGTTTGCCACATGATGTAGGCCTATGGACTGAACAAGAAACCACCAAAAATTTTAACCAGTCATCGTTCTCACAACACTGAGGACCAGTCATTCGAAATGACTTCTCCATGCATTTTATGCATTGGTAAAAGCACTATGATGAAAAGTGTGATATGTTTTCAGGTATCTCCTATACTAATAGAGCCACATGCTCACCGGTTTGCCACATGATGTAGGCC
The DNA here is from genome assembly GCF_032444005.1 of Ranitomeya imitator. Taxonomy (NCBI): domain Eukaryota; kingdom Metazoa; phylum Chordata; class Amphibia; order Anura; family Dendrobatidae; genus Ranitomeya; species Ranitomeya imitator. The sequence goes on along the minus strand of NW_027193512.1, from coordinate 246,559 downwards.
TATGGACTGAACAAGAAACCACCAAAAATTTTAACCAGTCATCGTTCTCACAACACTGAGGACCAGTCATTCGAAATGACTTCTCCATGCATTTTATGCATTGGTAAAAGCACTATGATGAAAAGTGTGATATGTTTTCAGGTATCTCCTATACTAATAGAGCCACATGCTCACCGGTTTGCCACATGATGTAGGCCTATGGACTGAACAAGAAACCACCAAAAATTTTAACCAGTCATCGTTCTCACAACACTGAGGACCAGTCATTCGAAATGACTTCTCCATGCATTTTATGCATTGGTAAAAGCACTATGATGAAAAGTGTGATATGTTTTCAGGTATCTCCTATACTAATAGAGCCACATGCTCACCGGTTTGCCACATGATGTAGGCCTATGGACTGAACAAGAAACCACCAAAAATTTTAACCAGTCATCGTTCTCACAACACTGAGGACCAGTCATTCGAAATGACTTCTCCATGCATTTTATGCATTGGTAAAAGCACTATGATGAAAAGTGTGATATGTTTTCAGGTATCTCCTATACTAATAGAGCCACATGCTCACCGGTTTGCCACATGATGTAGGCCTATGGACTGAACAAGAAACCACCAAAAATTTTAACCAGTCATCGTTCTCACAACACTGAGGACCAGTCATTCGAAATGACTTCTCCATGCATTTTATGCATTGGTAAAAGCACTATGATGAAAAGTGTGATATGTTTTCAGGTATCTCCTATACTAATAGAGCCACATGCTCACCGGTTTGCCACATGATGTAGGCCTATGGACTGAACAAGAAACCACCAAAAATTTTAACCAGTCATCGTTCTCACAACACTGAGGACCAGTCATTCGAAATGACTTCTCCATGCATTTTATGCATTGGTAAAAGCACTATGATGAAAAGTGTGATATGTTTTCAGGTATCTCCTATACTAATAGAGCCACATGCTCACCGGTTTGCCACATGATGTAGGCCTATGGACTGAACAAGAAACCACCAAAAATTTTAACCAGTCATCGTTCTCACAACACTGAGGACCAGTCATTCGATATGACTTCTCCATGCATTTTATGCATTGGTAAAAGCACTATGATGAAAAGTGTGATATGTTTTCAGGTATCTCCTATACTAATAGAGCCACATGCTCACCGGTTTGCCACATGATGTAGGCCTATGGACTGAACAAGAAACCACCAAAAATTTTAACCAGTCATCGTTCTCACAACACTGAGGACCAGTCATTCGAAATGACTTCTCCATGCATTTTATGCATTGGTAAAAGCACTATGATGAAAAGTGTGATATGTTTTCAGGTATCTCCTATACAAATAGAGCCACATGCTCACCGGTTTGCCACATGATGTAGGCCTATGGACTGAACAAGAAACCACCAAAAATTTTAACCAGTCATCGTTCTCACAACACTGAGGACCAGTCATTCGAAATGACTTCTCCATGCATTTTATGCATTGGTAAAAGCACTATGATGAAAAGTGTGATATGTTTTCAGGTATCTCCTATACTAATAGAGCCACATGCTCACCGGTTTGCCACATGATGTAGGCCTATGGACTGAACAAGAAACCACCAAAAATTTTAACCAGTCATCGTTCTCACAACACTGAGGACCAGTCATTCGAAATGACTTCTCCATGCATTTTATGCATTGGTAAAAGCACTATGATGAAAAGTGTGATATGTTTTCAGGTATCTCCTATACTAATAGAGCCACATGCTCACCGGTTTGCCACATGATGTAGGCCTATGGACTGAACAAGAAACCACCAAAAATTTTAACCAGTCATCGTTCTCACAACACTGAGGACCAGTCATTCGATATGACTTCTCCATGCATTTTATGCATTGGTAAAAGCACTATGATGAAAAGTGTGATATGTTTTCAGGTATCTCCTATACTAATAGAGCCACATGCTCACCGGTTTGCCACATGATGTAGGCCTATGGACTGAACAAGAAACCACCAAAAATTTTAACCAGTCATCGTTCTCACAACACTGAGGACCAGTCATTCGAAATGACTTCTCCATGCATTTTATGCATTGGTAAAAGCACTATGATGAAAAGTGTGATATGTTTTCAGGTATCTCCTATACAAATAGAGCCACATGCTCACCGGTTTGCCACATGATGTAGGCCTATGGACTGAACAAGAAACCACCAAAAATTTTAACCAGTCATCGTTCTCACAACACTGAGGACCAGTCATTCGAAATGACTTCTCCATGCATTTTATGCATTGGTAAAAGCACTATGATGAAAAGTGTGATATGTTTTCAGGTATCTCCTATACTAATAGAGCCACATGCTCACCGGTTTGCCACATGATGTAGGCCTATGGACTGAACAAGAAACCACCAAAAATTTTAACCAGTCATCGTTCTCACAACACTGAGGACCAGTCATTCGAAATGACTTCTCCATGCATTTTATGCATTGGTAAAAGCACTATGATGAAAAGTGTGATATGTTTTCAGGTATCTCCTATACTAATAGAGCCACATGCTCACCGGTTTGCCACATGATGTAGGCCTATGGACTGAACAAGAAACCACCAAAAATTTTAACCAGTCATCGTTCTCACAACACTGAGGACCAGTCATTCGAAATGACTTCTCCATGCATTTTATGCATTGGTAAAAGCACTATGATGAGAAGTGTGATATGTTCTCAGGTATCTCCTATACTAATAGAGCCACATGCTCACCGGTTTGCCACATGATGTAGGCCTATGGACTGAACAAGAAACCACCAAAAATTTTAACCAGTCATCGTTCTCACAACACTGAGGACCAGTCATTCGAAATGACTTCTCCATGCATTTTATGCATTGGTAAAAGCACTATGATGAAAAGTGTGATATGTTTTCAGGTATCTCCTATACTAATAGAGCCACATGCTCACCGGTTTGCCACATGATGTAGGCCTATGGACTGAACAAGAAACCACCAAAAATTTTAACCAGTCATCGTTCTCACAACACTGAGGACCAGTCATTCGAAATGACTTCTCCATGCATTTTATGCATTGGTAAAAGCACTATGATGAAAAGTGAGATATGTTTTCAGGTATCTCCTATACTAATAGAGCCACATGCTCACCGTTTTGCCACATGATGTAGGCCTATGGACTGAACAAGAAACCACCAAAAATTTTAACCAGTCATCGTTCTCACAACACTGAGGACCAGTCATTCGAAATGACTTCTCCATGCATTTTATGCATTGGTAAAAGCACTATGATGAAAAGTGTGATATGTTTTCAGGTATCTCCTATACTAATAGAGCCACATGCTCACCGGTTTGCCACATGATGTAGGCCTATGGACTGAACAAGAAACCACCAAAAAGTTTAACCAGTCATCGTTCTCACAACACTGAGGACCAGTCATTCGAAATGACTTCTCCATGCATTTTATGCATTGGTAAAAGCACTATGATGAAAAGTGTGATATGTTTTCAGGTATCTCCTATACTAATAGAGCCACATGCTCACCGGTTTGCCACATGATGTAGGCCTATGGACTGAACAAGAAACCACCAAAAATTTTAAACAGTCATCGTTCTCACAACACTGAGGACCAGTCATTCGAAATGACTTCTCCATGCATTTTATGCATTGGTAAAAGCACTATGATGAAAAGTGTGATATGTTTTCAGGTATCTCCTATACTAATAGAGCCACATGCTCACCGGTTTGCCACATGATGTAGGCCTATGGACTGAACAAGAAACCACCAAAAATTTTAACCAGTCATCGTTCTCACAACACTGAGGACCAGTCATTCGAAATGACTTCTCCATGCATTTTATGCATTGGTAAAAGCACTATGATGAAAAGTGTGATATGTTCTCAGGTATCTCCTATACTAATAGAGCCACATGCTCACCGGTTTGCCACATGATGTAGGCCTATGGACTGAACAAGAAACCACCAAAAATTTTAACCAGTCATCGTTCTCACAACACTGAGGACCAGTCATTCGAAATGACTTCTCCATGCATTTTATGCATTGGTAAAAGCACTATGATGAAAAGTGTGATATGTTTTCAGGTATCTCCTATACTAATAGAGCCACATGCTCACCGGTTTGCCACATGATGTAGGCCTATGGACTGAACAAGAAACCACCAAAAATTTTAACCAGTCATCGTTCTCACAACACTGAGGACCAGTCATTCGAAATGACTTCTCCATGCATTTTATGCATTGGTAAAAGCACTATGATGAAAAGTGTGATATGTTTTCAGGTATCTCCTATACTAATAGAGCCACATGCTCACCGGTTTGCCACATGATGTAGGCCTATGGACTGAACAAGAAACCACCAAAAATTTTAACCAGTCATCGTTCTCACAACACTGAGGACCAGTCATTCGAAATGACTTCTCCATGCATTTTATGCATTGGTAAAAGCACTATGATGAAAAGTGAGATATGTTTTCAGGTATCTCCTATACTAATAGAGCCACATGCTCACCGTTTTGCCACATGATGTAGGCCTATGGACTGAACAAGAAACCACCAAAAATTTTAACCAGTCATCGTTCTCACAACACTGAGGACCAGTCATTCGAAATGACTTCTCCATGCATTTTATGCATTGGTAAAAGCACTATGATGAAAAGTGTGATATGTTTTCAGGTATCTCCTATACTAATAGAGCCACATGCTCACCGGTTTGCCACATGATGTAGGCCTATGGACTGAACAAGAAACCACCAAAAATTTTAACCAGTCATCGTTCTCACAACACTGAGGACCAGTCATTCGAAATGACTTCTCCATGCATTTTATGCATTGGTAAAAGCACTATGATGAAAAGTGTGATATGTTTTCAGGTATCTCCTATACTAATAGAGCCACATGCTCACCGGTTTGCCACATGATGTAGGCCTATGGACTGAACAAGAAACCACCAAAAATTTTAAACAGTCATCGTTCTCACAACACTGAGGACCAGTCATTCGAAATGACTTCTCCATGCATTTTATGCATTGGTAAAAGCACTATGATGAAAAGTGTGATATGTTTTCAGGTATCTCCTATACTAATAGAGCCACATGCTCACCGGTTTGCCACATGATGTAGGCCTATGGACTGAACAAGAAACCACCAAAAATTTTAACCAGTCATCGTTCTCACAACACTGAGGACCAGTCATTCGAAATGACTTCTCCATGCATTTTATGCATTGGTAAAAGCACTATGATGAAAAGTGTGATATGTTTTCAGGTATCTCCTATACTAATAGAGCCACATGCTCACCGGTTTGCCACATGATGTAGGCCTATGGACTGAACAAGAAACCACCAAAAATTTTAACCAGTCATCGTTCTCACAACACTGAGGACCAGTCATTCGAAATGACTTCTCCATGCATTTTATGCATTGGTAAAAGCACTATGATGAAAAGTGTGATATGTTTTCAGGTATCTCCTATACTAATAGAGCCACATGCTCACCGGTTTGCCACATAATGTAGGCCTATGGACTGAACAAGAAACCACCAAAAATTTTAACCAGTCATCGTTCTCACAACACTGAGGACCAGTCATTCGAAATGACTTCTCCATGCATTTTATGCATTGGTAAAAGCACTATGATGAAAAGTGTGATATGTTTTCAGGTATCTCCTATACTAATAGAGCCACATGCTCACCGGCTTGCCACATGATGTAGGCCTATGGACTGAACAAGGAACCACCAAAAATTTTAACCAGTCATCGTTCTCACAACACTGAGGACCAGTCATTCGAAATGACTTCTCCATGCATTTTATGCATTGGTAAAAGCACTATGATGAAAAGTGTGATATGTTTTCAGGTATCTCCTATACTAATAGAGCCACATGCTCACCGGTTTGCCACATGATGTAGGCCTATGGACTGAACAAGAAACCACCAAAAATTTTAACCAGTCATCGTTCTCACAACACTGAGGACCAGTCATTCGAAATGACTTCTCCATGCATTTTATGCATTGGTAAAAGCACTATGATGAAAAGTGTGATATGTTTTCAGGTATCTCCTATACTAATAGAGCCACATGCTCACCGGTTTGCCACATGATGTAAGCCTATGGACTGAACAAGAAACCACCAAAAATTTTAACCAGTCATCGTTCTCACAACACTGAGGACCAGTCATTCGAAATGACTTCTCCATGCATTTTATGCATTGGTAAAAGCACTATGATGAAAAGTGTGATATGTTTTCAGGTATCTCCTATACTAATAGAGCCACATGCTCACCGGTTTGCCACATGATGTAGGCCTATGGACTGAACAAGAAACCACCAAAAATTTTAACCAGTCATCGTTCTCACAACACTGAGGACCAGTCATTCGAAATGACTTCTCCATGCATTTTATGCATTGGTAAAAGCACTATGATGAAAAGTGTGATATGTTTTCAGGTATCTCCTATACTATCAGAGCCACATGCTCACCGGTTTGCCACATGATGTAGGCCTATGGACTGAACAAGAAACCACCAAAAATTTTAACCAGTCATCGTTCTCACAACACTGAGGACCAGTCATTCGAAATGACTTCTCCATGCATTTTATGCATTGGTAAAAGCACTATGATGAAAAGTGTGATATGTTTTCAGGTATCTCCTATACTAATAGAGCCACATGATCACCGGTTTGCCACATGATGTAGGCCTATGGACTGAACAAGAAACCACCATAAATTTTAACCAGTCATCGTTCTCACAACACTGAGGACCAGTCATTCGAAATGACTTCTCCATGCATTTTATGCATTGGTAAAAGCACTATGATGAAAAGTGTGATATGTTTTCAGGTATCTCCTATACTAATAGAGCCACATGCTCACCGGTTTGCCACATGATGTAGGCCTATGGACTGAACAAGAAACCACCAAAAATTTTAACCAGTCATCGTTCTCACAACACTGAGGACCAGTCATTCAAAATGACTTCTCCATGCATTTTATGCATTGGTAAAAGCACTATGATGAAAAGTGTGATATGTTTTCAGGTATCTCCTATACTAATAGAGCCACATGCTCACCGGTTTGCCACATGATGTAGGCCTATGGACTGAACAAGAAACCACCAAAAATTTTAACCAGTCATCGTTCTCACAACACTGAGGACCAGTCATTCGAAATGACTTCTCCATGCATTTTATGCATTGGTAAAAGCACTATGATGAAAAGTGTGATATGTTTTCAGGTATCTCCTATACTAATAGAGCCACATGCTCACCGGTTTGCCACATGATGTAGGCCTATGGACTGAACAAGAAACCACCAAAAATTTTAATCAGTCATTGTTCTCACAACACTGAGGACCAGTCATTCAAAATGACTTCTCCATGCATTTTATGCATTGGTAAAAGCACTATGATGAAAAGTGTGATATGTTTTCAGGTATCTCCTATACTAATAGAGCCACATGCTCACCGGTTTGCTACATGATGTAGGCCTATGGACTGAACAAGAAACCACCAAAAATTTTAACCAGTCATCGTTCTCACAACACTGAGGACCAGTCATTCGAAATGACTTCTCCATGCATTTTATGCATTGGTAAAAGCACTATGATGAAAAGTGTGATATGTTTTCAGGTATCTCCTATACTAATAGAGCCACATGCTCACCGGTTTGCCACATGATATAGGCCTATGGACTGAACAAGAAACCACCAAAAATTTTAATCAGTCATTGTTCTCACAACACGGAGGACCAGTCATTCGAAATGACTTCTCCATGCATTTTATGCATTGGTAAAAGCACTATGATGAAAAGTGTGATATGTTTTCAGGTATCTCCTATACTAATAGAGCCACATGCTCACCGGTTTGCCACATGATGTAGGCCTATGGACTGAACAAGAAACCACCAAAAATTTTAAACAGTCATCGTTCTCACAACACTGAGGATCAGTCATTCGAAATGACTTCTCCAGGCATTTTATGCATTGGTAAAAGCACTATCATGAAAAGTGTGATATGTTTTCAGGTATCTCCTATACTAATAGAGCCACATGCTCACCGGTTTGCCACATGATGTAGGCCTGTGGACTGAACAAGAAACCACCAAAAATTTTAACCAGTCATCGTTCTCACAACACTGAGGACCAGTCATTCGAAATGACTTCTCCATGCATTTTATGCATTGGTAAAAGCACTATGATGAAAAGTGTGATATGTTTTCAGGTATCTCCTATACTAATAGAGCCACATGCTCACCGGTTTGCCACATGATGTAGGCCTATGGACTGAACAAGAAACCACCACAAATTTTAACCAGTCATCGTTCTCACAACACTGAGGACCAGTCATTCGAAATGACTTCTCCATGCATTTTATGCATTGGTAAAAGCACTATGATGAAAAGTGTGATATGTTTTCAGGTATCTCCTATACTAATAGAGCCACATGCTCACCGGTTTGCCACATGATGTAGGCCTATGGACTGAACAAGAAACCACCAAAAATTTTAACCAGTCATCGTTCTCACAACACTGAGGACCAGTCATTCGAAATGACTTCTCCATGCATTTTATGCATTGGTAAAAGCACTATGATGAAAAGTGTGATATGTTTTCAGGTATCTCCTATACTAATAGAGCCACATGCTCACCGGTTTGCCACATGATGTAGGCCTGTGGACTGAACAAGAAACCACCAAAAATTTTAACCAGTCATCGTTCTCACAACACTGAGGACCAGTCATTCGAAATGACTTCTCCATGCATTTTATGCATTGGTAAAAGCACTATGATGAAAAGTGTGATATGTTTTCAGGTATCTCTTATACTAATAGAGCCACATGCTCACCGGTTTGCCACATGATGTAGGCCTATGGACTGAACAAGAAACCACCACAAATTTTAACCAGTCATCGTTCTCACAACACTGAGGACCAGTCATTCGAAATGACTTCTCCATGCATTTTATGCATTGGTAAAAGCACTATGATGAAAAGTGTGATATGTTTTCAGGTATCTCCTATACTAATAGAGCCACATGCTCACCGGTTTGCCACATGATGTAGGCCTATGGACTGAACAAGAAACCACCAAAAATTTTAACCAAGTCATCGTTCTCACAACACTGAGGACCAGTCATTCGAAATGACTTCTCCATGCATTTTATGCATTGGTAAAAGCACTATGATGAAAAGTGTGATATGTTTTCAGGTATCTCCTATACTAATAGAGCCACATGCTCACCAGTTTGCCACATGCTGTAGGCCTATGGACCGAACAAGAAACCACCAAAAATTTTAACCAGTCATCGTTCTCACAACACTGAGGACCAGTCATTCGAAATGACTTCTCCATGCATTTTATGCATTGGTAAAAGCACTATGATGAAAAGTGTGATATGTTTTCAGGTATCTCCTATACTAATAGAGCCACATGCTCACCGGTTTGCCACATGATGTAGGCCTATGGACTGAACAAGAAACCACCAAAAATTTTAACCAGTCATCGTTCTCACAACACTGAGGACCAGTCATTCGAAATGACTTCTCCATGCATTTTATGCATTGGTAAAAGCACTATGATGAAAAGTGTGATATGTTTTCAGGTATCTCCTATACTAATAGAGCCACATGCTCACCGCCTATGGACTGAACAAGAAACCACCAAAAATATTAACCAGTCATCGTTCTCACAACACTGAGGACCAATCATTCGAAATGACTTCTCCATGCATTTTATGCATTGGTAAAAGCACTATGATGAAAAGTGTGATATGTTTTCAGGTATCTCCTATACTAATAGAGCCACATGCTCACCGGTTTGCCACATGATGTAGGCCTATGGACTGAACAAGAAACCACCAAAAATTTTAACCAGTCATCGTTCTCACAACACTGAGGACCAGTCATTCGAAATGACTTCTCCATGCATTTTATGCATTGGTAAAAGCACTATGATGAAAAGTGTGATATGTTTTCAGGTATCTCCTATACTAATAGAGCCACATGCTCACCGGTTTGCCACATGATGTAGGCCTATGGACTGAACAAGAAACCACCAAAAATTTTAACCAGTCATCGTTCTCACAACACTGAGGACCAGTCATTCGAAATGACTTCTCCATGCATTTTATGCATTGGTAAAAGCACTATGATGAAAAGTGTGATATGTTTTCAGGTATCTCCTATACTAATAGAGCCACATGCTCACCGGTTTGCCACATGATGTAGGCCTATGGACTGAACAAGAAACCACCAAAAATTTTAACCAGTCATCGTTCTCACAACACTGAGGACCAGTCATTCGAAATGACTTCTCCATGCATTTTATGCATTGGTAAAAGCACTATGATGAAAAGTGTGATATGTTTTCAGGTATCTCCTATACTAATAGAGCCACATGCTCACCGGTTTGCCACATGCTGTAGGCCTATGGACTGAACAAGAAACCACCAAAAATTTTAACCAGTCATCGTTCTCACAACACTGAGGACCAGTCATTCGAAATGACTTCTCCATGCATTTTATGCATTGGTAAAAGCACTATGATGAAAAGTGTGATATGTTTTCAGGTATCTCCTATACTAATAGAGCCACATGCTCACCGGTTTGCCACATGATGTAGGCCTATGGACTGAACAAGAAACCACCAAAAATTTTAACCAGTCATCGTTCTCACAACACTGATGACCAGTCATTCGAAATGACTTCTCCATGCATTTTATGCATTGGTAAAAGCACTATGATGAAAAGTGTGATATGTTTTCAGGTATCTCCTATACTAATAGAGCCACATGCTCACCGGTTTGCCACATGATGTAGGCCTATGGACTGAACAAGAAACCACCAAAAATTTTAACCAGTCATCGTTCTCACAACACTGAGGACCAGTCATTCGAAATGACTTCTCCATGCATTTTATGCATTGGTAAAAGCACTATGATGAAAAGTGTGATATGTTTTCAGGTATCTCCTATACTAATAGAGCCACATGCTCACCGGTTTGCCACATGATGTAGGCCTATGGACTGAGCAAGAAACCACCAAAAATTTTAACCAGTCATCGTTCTCACAACACTGAGGACCAGTCATTCGAAATGACTTCTCCATGCATTTTATGCATTGGTAAAAGCACTATGATGAAAAGTGTGATATGTTTTCAGGTATCTCCTATACTAATAGAGCCACATGCTCACCGGTTTGCTACATGATGTAGGCCTATGGACTGAACAAGAAACCACCAAAAATTTTAACCAGTCATCGTTCTCACAACACTGAGGACCAGTCATTCGAAATGACTTCTCCATACATTTTATGCATTGGTAAAAGCACTATGATGAAAAGTGTGATATGTTTTCAGGTATCTCCTATACTAATAGAGCCACATGCTCACCGGTTTGCCACATGATGTAGGCCTATGGACTGAACAAGAAACCACCAAAAATTTTAACCAGTCATCGTTCTCACAACACTGAGGACCAGTCATTCGAAATGACTTCTCCATGCATTTTATGCATTGGTAAAAGCACTATGATGAAAAGTGTGATATGTTTTCAGGTATCTCCTATACTAATAGAGCCACATGCTCACCGGTTTGCCACATGATGTAGGCCTATGGACTGAACAAGAAACCACCAAAAATTTTAACCAGTCATCGTTCTCACAACACTGAGGACCAGTCATTCGAAATGACTTCTCCATGCATTTTATGCATTGGTAAAAGCACTATGATGAAAAGTGTGATATGTTTTCAGGTATTTCCTATACTAATAGAGCCACATGCTCACCGGTTTGCCACATGATGTAGGCCTATGGACTGAACAAGAAACCACCAAAAATTTTAACCAGTCATCGTTCTCACAACACTGAGGACCAGTCATTCGAAATGACTTCTCCATGCATTTTATGCATTGGTAAAAGCACTATGATGAAAAGTGTGATATGTTTTCAGGTATCTCCTATACTAATAGAGCCACATGCTCACCGCCTATGGACTGAACAAGAAACCACCAAAAATTTTAACCAGTCATCGTTCTCACAACACTGAGGACCAGTCATTCGAAATGACTTCTCCATGCATTTTATGCATTGGTAAAAGCACTATGATGAAAAGTGTGATATGTTTTCAGGTATCTCCTATACTAATAGAGCCACATGCTCACCGGTTTGCCACATGATGGAGGCCTATGGACTGAACAAGAAACCACCAAAAATTTTAACCAGTCATCGTTCTCACAACACTGAGGACCAGTCATTTGAAATGACTTCTTCATGCATTTTATGCATTGGTAAAAGCACTATGATGAAAAGTGTGATATGTTTTCAGGTATCTCCTATACTAATAGAGCCACATGCTCACCGGTTTGCCACATGATGTAGGCCTATGGACTGAACAAGAAACCACCAAAAATTTTAACCAGTCATCGTTCTCACAACACTGAGGACCAGTCATTCGAAATGACTTCTCCATGCATTTTATGCATTGGTAAAAGCACTATGATGAAAAGTGTGATATGTTTTCAGGTATCTCCTATACTAATAGAGCCACATGCTCACCGGTTTGCCACATGATGTAGGCCTATGGACTGAACAAGAAACCACCAAAAATTTTAACCAGTCATCGTTCTCACAACACTGAGGACCAGTCATTCGAAATGACTTCTCCATGCATTTTATGCATTGGTAAAAGCACTATGATGAAAAGTGTGATATGTTTTCAGGTATCTCCTATACTAATAGAGCCACATGCTCACCGGTTTGCCACATGATGTAGGCCTATGGACTGAACAAGAAACCACCAAAAATTTTAACCAGTCATCGTTCTCACAACACTGAGGACCAGTCATTCGAAATGACTTCTCCATGCATTTTATGCATTGGTAAAAGCACTATGATGAAAAGTGTGATATGTTTTCAGGTATCTCCTATACTAATAGAGCCACATGCTCACCGGTTTGCCACATGATGTAGGCCTATGGACTGAGCAAGAAACCACCAAAAATTTTAACCAGTCATCGTTCTCACAACACTGAGGACCAGTCATTCGAAATGACTTCTCCATACATTTTATGCATTGGTAAAAGCACTATGATGAAAAGTGTGATATGTTTTCAGGTATCTCCTATACTAATAGAGCCACATGCTCACCGGTTTGCCACATGATGTAGGCCTATGGACTGAACAAGAAACCACCAAAAATTTTAACCAGTCATCGTTCTCACAACACTGAGGACCAGTCATTCGAAATGACTTCTCCATGCATTTTATGCATTGGTAAAAGCACTATGATGAAAAGTGTGATATGTTTTCAGGTATCTCCTATACTAATAGAGCCACATGCTCACCGGTTTGCCACATGATGTAGGCCTATGGACTGAACAAGAAACCACCAAAAATTTTAACCAGTCATCGTTCTCACAACACTGAGGACCAGTCATTCGAAATGACTTCTCCATGCATTTTATGCATTGGTAAAAGCACTATGATGAAAAGTGTGATATGTTTTCAGGTATTTCCTATACTAATAGAGCCACATGCTCACCGGTTTGCCACATGATGTAGGCCTATGGACTGAACAAGAAACCACCAAAAATTTTAACCAGTCATCGTTCTCACAACACTGAGGACCAGTCATTCGAAATGACTTCTCCATGCATTTTATGCATTGGTAAAAGCACTATGATGAAAAGTGTGATATGTTTTCAGGTATCTCCTATACTAATAGAGCCACATGCTCACCGCCTATGGACTGAACAAGAAACCACCAAAAATTTTAACCAGTCATCGTTCTCACAACACTGAGGACCAGTCATTCGAAATGACTTCTCCATGCATTTTATGCATTGGTAAAAGCACTATGATGAAAAGTGTGATATGTTTTCAGGTATCTCCTATACTAATAGAGCCACATGCTCACCGGTTTGCCACATGATGGAGGCCTATGGACTGAACAAGAAACCACCAAAAATTTTAACCAGTCATCGTTCTCACAACACTGAGGACCAGTCATTTGAAATGACTTCTTCATGCATTTTATGCATTGGTAAAAGCACTATGATGAAAAGTGTGATATGTTTTCAGGTATCTCCTATACTAATAGAGCCACATGCTCACCGGTTTGCCACATGATGTAGGCCTATGGACTGAACAAGAAACCACCAAAAATTTTAACCAGTCATCGTTCTCACAACACTGAGGACCAGTCATTCGAAATGACTTCTCCATGCATTTTATGCATTGGTAAAAGCACTATGATGAAAAGTGTGATATGTTTTCAGGTATCTCCTATACTAATAGAGCCACATGCTCACCGGTTTGCCACATGATGTAGGCCTATGGACTGAACAAGAAACCACCAAAAATTTTAACCAGTCATCGTTCTCACAACACTGAGGACCAGTCATTCGAAATGACTTCTCCATGCATTTTATGCATTGGTAAAAGCACTATGATGAAAAGTGTGATATGTTTTCAGGTATCTCCTATACTAATAGAGCCACATGCTCACCGCCTAGGGACTGAACAAGAAACCACCAAAAATTTTAACCAGTCATCGTTCTCACAACACTGAGGACCAGTCATTCGAAATGACTTCTCCATGCATTTTATGCATTGGTAAAAGCACTATGATGAAAAGTGTGATATGTTTTCAGGTATCTCCTATACTAATAGAGCCACATGCTCACCGGTTTGCCACATGATGTAGGCCTATGGACTGAACAAGAAACCACCAAAAATTTTAACCAGTCATCGTTCTCACAACACTGAGGACCAGTCATTCGAAATGACTTCTCCATGCATTTTATGCATTGGTAAAAGCACTATGATGAAAAGTGTGATATGTTTTCAGGTATTTCCTATACTAATAGAGCCACATGCTCACCGGTTTGCCACATGATGTAGGCCTATGGACTGAACAAGAAACCACCAAAAATTTTAACCAGTCATCGTTCTCACAACACTGAGGACCAGTCATTCGAAATGACTTCTCCATGCATTTTATGCATTGGTAAAAGCACTATGATGAAAAGTGTGATATGTTTTCAGGTATCTCCTATACTAATAGAGCCACATGCTCACCGCCTATGGACTGAACAAGAAACCACCAATAAATTTTAACCAGTCATCGTTCTCACAACACTGAGGACCAGTCATTTGAAATGACTTCTTCATGCATTTTATGCATTGGTAAAAGCACTATGATGAAAAGTGTGATATGTTTTCAGGTATCTCCTATACTAATAGAGCCACATGCTCACCGGTTTGCCACATGATGTAGGCCTATGGACTGAACAAGAAACCACCAAGAATTTTAACCAGTCATCGTTCTCACAACACTGAGGACCAGTCATTCGAAATGACTTCTCCATGCATTTTATGCATTGGTAAAAGCACTATGATGAAAAGTATGATATGTTTTCAGGTATCTCCTATACTAATAGAGCCACATGCTCACCGGTTTGCCACATGATGTAGGCCTATGGACTGAACAAGAAACCACCAAAAATTTTAACCAGTCATCGTTCTCACAACACTGAGGACCAGTCATTCGAAATGACTTCTCCATGCATTTTATGCATTGGTAAAAGCACTATGATGAAAAGTGTGATATGTTTTCAGGTATCTCATATACTAATAGAGCCACATGCTCACCGGTTTGCCACATGATGTAGGCCTATGGACTGAACAAGAAACCACCAAAAATTTTAACCAGTCATCGTTCTCACAACACTGAGGACCAGTCATTCGAAATGACTTCTCCATGCATTTTATGCATTGGTAAAAGCACTATGATGAAAAGTGTGATATGTTTTCAGGTATCTCATATACTAATAGAGCCACATGCTCACCGGTTTGCCACATGATGTAGGCCTATGGACTGAACAAGAAACCACCAAAAATTTTAACCAGTCATCGTTCTCACAACACTGAGGACCAGTCATTCGAAATGACTTCTCCATGCATTTTATGCATTGGTAAAAGCACTATGATGAAAAGTGTGATATGTTTTCAGGTATCTCCTATACTAATAGAGCCACATGCTCACCGGTTTGCCACATGATGTAGGCCTATGGACTGAACAAGAAACCACCAAAAATTTTAACCAGTCATCGTTCTCACAACACTGAGGACCAGTCATTCGAAATGACTTCTCCATGCATTTTATGCATTGGTAAAAGCACTATGATGAAAAGTGTGATATGTTTTCAGGTATCTCCTATACTAATAGAGCCACATGCTCACCGGTTGCCACATGATGTAGGCCTATGGACTGAACAAGAAACCACCAAAAATTTTAACCAGTCATCGTTCTCACAACACTGAGGACCAGTCATTCGAAATGACTTCTCCATGCATTTTATGCATTGGTAAAAGCACTATGATGAAAAGTGTGATATGTTTTCAGGTATCTCCTATACTAATAGAGCCACATGCTCACCGGTTTGCCACATGATGTAGGCCTATGGACTGAACAAGAAACCACCAAAAATTTTAACCAGTCATCGTTCTCACAACACTGAGGACCAGTCATTCGAAATGAATTCTCCATGCATTTTATGCATTGGTAAAAGCACTATGATGAAAAGTGTGATATGTTTTCAGGTATCTCCTATACTAATAGAGCCACATGCTCACCGGTTTGCCACATGATGTAGGCCTATGGACTGAACAAGAAACCACCAAAAATTTTAACCAGTCATCGTTCTCACAACACTGAGGACCAGTCATTCGAAATGACTTCTCCATGCATTTTATGCATTGGTAAAAGCACTATGATGAAAAGTGTGATATGTTTTCAGGTATCTCCTATACTAATAGAGCCACATGCTCACCGGTTTGCCACATGATGTAGGCCTATGGACTGAACAAGAAACCACCAAAAATTTTAACCAGTCATCGTTCTCACAACACTGAGGACCAGTCATTCGAAATGACTTCTCCATGCATTTTATGCATTGGTAAAAGCACTATGATGAAAAGTGTGATATGTTTTCAGGTATCTCCTATACTAATAGAGCCACATGCTCACCGGTTTGCCACATGATGTAGGCCTATGGACTGAACAAGAAACCACCAAAAATTTTAACCAGTCATCGTTCTCACAACACTGAGGACCAGTCATTCGAAATGACTTCTCCATGCATTTTATGCATTGGTAAAAGCACTATGATGAAAAGTGTGATATGTTTTCAGGTATCTCCTATACTAATAGAGCCACATGCTCACCGGTTTGCCACATGATGTAGGCCTATGGACTGAACAAGAAACCACCAAAAATTTTAACCAGTCATCGTTCTCACAACACTGAGGACCAGTCATTCGAAATGACTTCTCCATGCATTTTATGCATTGGTAAAAGCACTATGATGAAAAGTGTGATATGTTTTCAGGTATCTCCTATACTAATAGAGCCACATGCTCACCGGTTTGCCACATGATGTAGGCCTATGGACTGAACAAGAAACCACCAAAAATTTTAACCAGTCATCGTTCTCACAACACTGAGGACCAGTCATTCGAAATGACTTCTCCATGCATTTTATGCATTGGTAAAAGCACTATGATGAAAAGTGTGATATGTTTTCAGGTATCTCCTATACTAATAGAGCCACATGCTCACCGGTTTGCCACATGATGTAGGCCTATGGACTGAACAAGAAACCACCAAAAATTTTAACCAGTCATCGTTCTCACAACACTGAGGACCAGTCATTCGAAATGACTTCTCCATGCATTTTATGCATTGGTAAAAGCACTATAATGAAAAGTAACATAGTAACATAGTTAGTAAGGCCGAAAAAAGACATTTGTCCATCCAGTTCAGCCTATATTCCATTATAATAAATACCCAGATCTACGTCCTTCTACAGAACCTAATAATTGTATGATACAATATTGTTCTGCTCCAGGAAGACATCCAGGCCTCTCTTGAACCCCTCGACTGAGTTCGCCATCACCACCTCCTCAGGCAAGCAATTCCAGATTCTCACTGCCCTAACAGTAAAGAATCCTCTTCTATGTTGGTGGAAAAACCTTCTCTCCTCCAGACGCAAAGAATGCCCTCTTGTGCCCGTCACCTTCCTTGGTATAAACAGATCCTCAGCGAGATATTTGTATTGTCCCCTTATATACTTATACATGGTTATTAGATCGCCCCTCAGTCGTCTTTTTTCTAGACTAAATAATCCTAATTTCGCTAATCTATCTGGGTATTGTAGTTCTCCCATCCCCTTTATTAATTTTGTTGCCCTCCTTTGTACTCTCTCTAGTTCCATTATATCCTTCCTAAGCACCGGTGCCCAAAACTGGACACAGTACTCCATGTGCGGTCTAACTAGGGATTTGTACAGAGGCAGTATAATGCTCTCATCATGTGTATCCAGACCTCTTTTAATGCACCCCATGATCCTGTTTGCCTTGGCAGCTGCTGCCTGGCACTGGCTGCTCCAGGTAAGTTTATCATTAACTAGGATCCCCAAGTCCTTCTCCCTGTCAGATTTACCCAGTGGTTTCCTGTTCAGTGTGTAATGGTGATATTGATTCCCTCTTCCCATGTGTATAACCTTACATTTATCATTGTTAAACCTCATCTGCCACCTTTCAGCCCAAGTTTCCAACTTATCCAGATCCATCTGTAGCAGAATACTATATTCTCTTGTATTAACTGCTTTACATAGTTTTGTATCATCTGCAAATATCGATATTTTACTGTGTAAACCTTCTACCAGATCATTAATGAATATGTTGAAGAGAACAGGTCCCAATACTGACCCCTGCGGTACCCCACTGGTCACAGCGACCCAGTTAGAGACTATACCATTTATAACCACCCTCTGCTTTCTATCACTAAGCCAGTTACTAACCCATTTACACACATTTTCCCCCAGACCAAGCAGTGATATGTTTTCAGGTATCTCCTATACTAATAGAGCCACATGCTCACCGGTTTGCCACATGATGTAGGCCTATGGACTGAACAAGAAACAACCAAAAATTTTAACCAGTCATCGTTCTCACAACACTGAGGACCAGTCATTCGAAATGACTTCTCCATGCATTTTATGCATTGGTAAAAGCACTATGATGAAAAGTGTGATATGTTTTCAGGTATCTCCTATACTAATAGAGCCACATGCTCACCGGTTTGCAAAATGATGTAGGCCTATGGACTGAACAAGAAACCACCAAAAATTTTAACCAGTCATCGTTCTCACAACACTGAGGACCAGTCATTTGAAATGACTTCTCCATGCATTTTATGCATTGGTAAAAGCACTATGATGAAAAGTGTGATATGTTTTCAGGTATCTCCTATACTAATAGAGCCACATGCTCACCGGTTTGCCACATGATGTAGGCCTATGGACTGAACAAGAAACCACCAAAAATTTTAACCAGTCATCGTTCTCACAACACTGAGGACCAGTCATTCGAAATGACTTCTCCACGCATTTTATGCATTGGTAAAAGCACTATGATGAAAAGTGTGATATGTTTTCAGGTATCTCCTATACTAATAGAGCCACATGCTCACCGGTTTGCCACATGATGTAGGCCTATGGACTGAACAAGAAACCACCAAAAATTTTAACCAGTCATCGTTCTCACAACACTGAGGACCAGTCATTCGAAATGACTTCTCCATGCATTTTATGCATTGGTAAAAGCACTATGATGAAAAGTGTGATATGTTTTCAGGTATCTCCTATACTAATAGAGCCACATGCTCACCGGTTTGCCACATGATGTAGGCCTATGGACTGAACAAGAAACCACCAAAAATTTTAACCAGTCATCGTTCTCACAACACTGAGGACCAGTCATTCGAAATGACTTCTCCATGCATTTTATGCATTGGTAAAAGCACTATGATGAAAAGTGTGATATGTTTTCAGGTATCTCCTATACTAATAGAGCCACATGCTCACCGGTTTGCCACATGATGTAGGCCTATGGACTGAACAAGTAACCACCAAAAATTTTAACCAGTCATCGTTCTCACAACACTGAGGACCAGTCATTCGAAATGACTTCTCCATGCATTTTATGCATTCGTAAAAGCACTATGATGAAAAGTGTGATATGTTTTCAGGTATCTCCTATACTAATAGAGCCACATGCTCACCGGTTTGCCACATGATGTAGGCCTATGGACTGAACAAGAAACCACCAAAAATTTTAACCAGTCATCGTTCTCACAACACTGAGGACCAGTCATTCGAAATGACTTCTCCATGCATTTTATGCATTGGTAAAAGCACTATGATGAAAAGTGTGATATGTTTTCAGGTTTCTCCTATACTAATAGAGCCACATGCTCACCGGTTTGCCACATGATGTAGGCCTATGGACTGAACAAGAAACCACCAAAAATTTTAACCAGTCATCGTTCTCACAACACTGAGGACCAGTCATTCGAAATGACTTCTCCATGCATTTTATGCATTGGTAAAAGCACTATGATGAAAAGTGTGATATGTTTTCAGGTATCTCCTATACTAATAGAGCCACATGCTCACCGGTTTGCCACATGATGTAGGCCTATGGACTGAACAGGAAACCACCAAAAATTTTAACCAGTCATCGTTCTCACAACACTGAGGACCAGTCATTCGAAATGACTTCTCCATGCATTTTATGCATTGGTAAAAGCACTATGATGAAAAGTGTGATATGTTTTCAGGTATCTCCTATACTAATAGAGCCACATGCTCACCGGTTTGCCACATGATGTAGGCCTATGGACTGAACAAGAAACCACCAAAAATTTTAACCAGTCATCGTTCTCACAACACTGAGGAGCAGTCATTCGAAATGACTTCTCCATGCATTTTATGCATTGGTAAAAGCACTATGATGAAAAGTGTGATATGTTTTCAGGTATCTCCTATACTAATAGAGCCACATGCTCACCGGTTTGCCACATGATGTAGGCCTATGGACTGAACAAGAAACCACCAAAAATCTTAACCAGTCATCGTTCTCACAACACTGAGGACCAGTCATTCGAAATGACTTCTCCATGCATTTTATGCATTGGTAAAAGCACTATGATGAAAAGTGTGATATGTTTTCAGGTATCTCCTATACTAATAGAGCCACATGCTCACCGGTTTGCCACATGATGTAGGCCTATGGACTGAACAAGAAACCACCAAAAATTTTAACCAGTCATCGTTCTCACAACACTGAGGACCAGTCATTCGAAATGACTTCTCCATGCATTTTATGCATTGGTAAAAGCACTATGATGAAAAGTGTGATATGTTTTCAGGTATCTCCTATACTAATAGAGCCACATGCTCACCGGTTTGCCACATGATGTAGGCCTATGGATTGAACAAGAAACCACCAAAAATTTTAACCAGTCATCGTTCTCACAACACTGAGGACCAGTCATTCGAAATGACTTCTCCATGCATTTTATGCATTGGTAAAAGCACTATGATGAAAAGTGTGATATGTTTTCAGGTATCTCCTATATTAATAGAGCCACATGCTCACCGGTTTGCCACATGATGTAGGCCTATGGACTGAACAAGAAACCACCAAAAATTTTAACCAGTCATCGTTCTCACAACACTGAGGACCAGTCATTCGAAACGACTTCTCCATGCATTTTATGCATTGGTAAAAGCACTATGATGAAAAGTGTGATATGTTTTCAGGTATCTCCTATACTAATAGAGCCACATGCTCACCGGTTTGCCACATGATGTAGGCCTATGGACTGAACAAGAAACCACCAAAAATTTTAACCAGTCATCATTCTCACAACACTGAGGACCAGTCATTCGAAATGACTTCTCCATGCATTTTATGCATTGGTAAAAGCACTATGATGAAAAGTGTGATATGTTTTCAGGTATCTCCTATACTAATAGAGCCACATGCTCACCGGTTTGCCACATGATGTAGGCCTATGGACTGAACAAGAAACCACCAAAAATTTTAACCAGTCATCGTTCTCACAACACTGAGGACCAGTCATTCGAAATGACTTCTCCATGCATTTTATGCATTGGTAAAAGCACTATGATGAAAAGTGTGATATGTTTTCAGGTATCTCCTATACTAATAGAGCCACATGCTCACCGGTTTGCCACATGATGTAGGCCTATGGACTGAACAAGAAACCACCAAAAATTTTAACCAGTCATCGTTCTCACAACACTGAGGACCAGTCATTCGAAATGACTTCTCCATGCATTTTATGCATTGGTAAAAGCACTATGATGAAAAGTGTGATATGTTTTCAGGTATCTCCTATACTAATAGAGCCACATGCTCACCGGTTTGCCACATGATGTAGGCCTATGGACTGAACAAGAAACCACCAAAAATTTTAACCAGTCATCGTTCTCACAACACTGAGGACCAGTCATTCGAAATGACTTCTCCATGCATTTTATGCATTGGTAAAAGCACTATGATGAAAAGTGTGATATGTTTTCAGGTATCTCCTATACTAATAGAGCCACATGCTCACCGGTTTGCCACATGATGTAGGCCTATGGACTGAACAAGAAACCACCAAAAATTTTAACCAGTCATCGTTCTCACAACACTGAGGACCAGTCATTCGAAATGACTTCTCCATGCATTTTATGCATTGGTAAAAGCACTATGATGAAAAGTGTGATATGTTTTCAGGTATCTCCTATACTAATAGAGCCACATGCTCACCGGTTTGCCACATGATGTAGGCCTATGGACTGAACAAGAAACCACCAAAAATTTTAACCAGTCATCGTTCTCACAACACTGAGGACCAGTCATTCGAAATGACTTCTCCATGCATTTTATGCATTGGTAAAAGCACTATAATGAAAAGTAACATAGTAACATAGTAACATAGTTAGTAAGGCCGAAAAAAGACATTTGTCCATCCAGTTCAGCCTATATTCCATTATAATAAATACCCAGATCTACGTCCTTCTACAGAACCTAATAATTGTATGATACAATATTGTTCTGCTCCAGGAAGACATCCAGGCCTCTCTTGAACCCCTCGACTGAGTTCGCCATCACCACCTCCTCAGGCAAGCAATTCCAGATTTTCACTGCCCTAACAGTAAAGAATCCTCTTCTATGTTGGTGGAAAAACCTTCTCTCCTCCAGACGCAAAGAATGCCCTCTTGTGCCCGTCACCTTCCTTGGTATAAACAGATCCTCAGCGAGATATTTGTATTGTCCCCTTATATACTTATACATGGTTATTAGATCGCCCCTCAGTCGTCTTTTTTCTAGACTAAATAATCCTAATTTCGCTAATCTATCTGGGTATTGTAGTTCTCCCATCCCCTTTATTAATTTTGTTGCCCTCCTTTGTACTCTCTCTAGTTCCATTATATCCTTCCTAAGCACCGGTGCCCAAAACTGGACACAGTACTCCATGTGCGGTCTAACTAGGGATTTGTACAGAGGCAGTATAATGCTCTCATCATGTGTATCCAGACCTCTTTTAATGCACCCCATGATCCTGTTTGCCTTGGCAGCTGCTGCCTGGCACTGGCTGCTCCAGGTAAGTTTATCATTAACTAGGATCCCCAAGTCCTTCTCCCTGTCAGATTTACCCAGTGGTTTCCTGTTCAGTGTGTAATGGTGATATTGATTCCCTCTTCCCATGTGTATAACCTTACATTTATCATTGTTAAACCTCATCTGCCACCTTTCAGCCCAAGTTTCCAACTTATCCAGATCCATCTGTAGCAGAATACTATATTCTCTTGTATTAACTGCTTTACATAGTTTTGTATCATCTGCAAATATCGATATTTTACTGTGTAAACCTTCTACCAGATCATTAATGAATATGTTGAAGAGAACAGGTCCCAATACTGACCCCTGCGGTACCCCACTGGTCACAGCGACCCAGTTAGAGACTATACCATTTATAACCACCCTCTGCTTTCTATCACTAAGCCAGTTACTAACCCATTTACACACATTTTCCCCCAGACCAAGCAGTGATATGTTTTCAGGTATCTCCTATACTAATAGAGCCACATGCTCACCGGTTTGCCACATGATGTAGGCCTATGGACTGAACAAGAAACAACCAAAAATTTTAACCAGTCATCGTTCTCACAACACTGAGGACCAGTCATTCGAAATGACTTCTCCATGCATTTTATGCATTGGTAAAAGCACTATGATGAAAAGTGTGATATGTTTTCAGGTATCTCCTATACTAATAGAGCCACATGCTCACCGGTTTGCAAAATGATGTAGGCCTATGGACTGAACAAGAAACCACCAAAAATTTTAACCAGTCATCGTTCTCACAACACTGAGGACCAGTCATTTGAAATGACTTCTCCATGCATTTTATGCATTGGTAAAAGCACTATGATGAAAAGTGTGATATGTTTTCAGGTATCTCCTATACTAATAGAGCCACATGCTCACCGGTTTGCCACATGATGTAGGCCTATGGACTGAACAAGAAACCACCAAAAATTTTAACCAGTCATCGTTCTCACAACACTGAGGACCAGTCATTCGAAATGACTTCTCCATGCATTTTATGCATTGGTAAAAGCACTATGATGAAAAGTGTGATATGTTTTCAGGTATCTCCTATACTAATAGAGCCACATGCTCACCGGTTTGCCACATGATGTAGGCCTATGGACTGAACAAGAAACCACCAAAAATTTTAACCAGTCATCGTTCTCACAACACTGAGGACCAGTCATTCGAAATGACTTCTCCATGCATTTTATGCATTGGTAAAAGCACTATGATGAAAAGTGTGATATGTTTTCAGGTATCTCCTATACTAATAGAGCCACATGCTCACCGGTTTGCCACATGATGTAGGCCTATGGACTGAACAAGAAACCACCAAAAATTTTAACCAGTCATCGTTCTCACAACACTGAGGACCAGTCATTCGAAATGACTTCTCCATGCATTTTATGCATTGGTAAAAGCACTATGATGAAAAGTGTGATATGTTTTCAGGTATCTCCTATACTAATAGAGCCACATGCTCACCGGTTTGCCACATGATGTAGGCCTATGGACTGAACAAGAAACCACCAAAAATTTTAACCAGTCATCGTTCTCACAACACTGAGGACCAGTCATTCGAAATGACTTCTCCATGCATTTTATGCATTCGTAAAAGCACTATGATGAAAAGTGTGATATGTTTTCAGGTATCTCCTATACTAATAGAGCCACATGCTCACCGGTTTGCCACATGATGTAGGCCTATGGACTGAACAAGAAACCACCAAAAATTTTAACCAGTCATCGTTCTCACAACACTGAGGACCAGTCATTCGAAATGACTTCTCCATGCATTTTATGCATTGGTAAAAGCACTATGATGAAAAGTGTGATATGTTTTCAGGTTTCTCCTATACTAATAGAGCCACATGCTCACCGGTTTGCCACATGATGTAGGCCTATGGACTGAACAAGAAACCACCAAAAATTTTAACCAGTCATCGTTCTCACAACACTGAGGACCAGTCATTCGAAATGACTTCTCCATGCATTTTATGCATTGGTAAAAGCACTATGATGAAAAGTGTGATATGTTTTCAGGTATCTCCTATACTAATAGAGCCACATGCTCACCGGTTTGCCACATGATGTAGGCCTATGGACTGAACAGGAAACCACCAAAAATTTTAACCAGTCATCGTTCTCACAACACTGAGGACCAGTCATTCGAAATGACTTCTCCATGCATTTTATGCATTGGTAAAAGCACTATGATGAAAAGTGTGATATGTTTTCAGGTATCTCCTATACTAATAGAGCCACATGCTCACCGGTTTGCCACATGATGTAGGCCTATGGACTGAACAAGAAACCACCAAAAATTTTAACCAGTCATCGTTCTCACAACACTGAGGAGCAGTCATTCGAAATGACTTCTCCATGCATTTTATGCATTGGTAAAAGCACTATGATGAAAAGTGTGATATGTTTTCAGGTATCTCCTATACTAATAGAGCCACATGCTCACCGGTTTGCCACATGATGTAGGCCTATGGACTGAACAAGAAACCACCAAAAATCTTAACCAGTCATCGTTCTCACAACACTGAGGACCAGTCATTCGAAATGACTTCTCCATGCATTTTATGCATTGGTAAAAGCACTATGATGAAAAGTGTGATATGTTTTCAGGTATCTCCTATACTAATAGAGCCACATGCTCACCGGTTTGCCACATGATGTAGGCCTATGGACTGAACAAGAAACCACCAAAAATTTTAACCAGTCATCGTTCTCACAACACTGAGGACCAGTCATTCGAAATGACTTCTCCATGCATTTTATGCATTGGTAAAAGCACTATGATGAAAAGTGTGATATGTTTTCAGGTATCTCCTATACTAATAGAGCCACATGCTCACCGGTTTGCCACATGATGTAGGCCTATGGATTGAACAAGAAACCACCAAAAATTTTAACCAGTCATCGTTCTCACAACACTGAGGACCAGTCATTCGAAATGACTTCTCCATGCATTTTATGCATTGGTAAAAGCACTATGATGAAAAGTGTGATATGTTTTCAGGTATCTCCTATATTAATAGAGCCACATGCTCACCGGTTTGCCACATGATGTAGGCCTATGGACTGAACAAGAAACCACCAAAAATTTTAACCAGTCATCGTTCTCACAATACTGAGGACCAGTCATTCGAAACGACTTCTCCATGCATTTTATGCATTGGTAAAAGCACTATGATGAAAAGTGTGATATGTTTTCAGGTATCTCCTATACTAATAGAGCCACATGCTCACCGGTTTGCCACATGATGTAGGCCTATGGACTGAACAAGAAACCACCAAAAATTTTAACCAGTCATCATTCTCACAACACTGAGGACCAGTCATTCGAAATGACTTCTCCATGCATTTTATGCATTGGTAAAAGCACTATGATGAAAAGTGTGATATGTTTTCAGGTATCTCCTATACTAATAGAGCCACATGCTCACCGGTTTGCCACATGATGTAGGCCTATGGACTGAACAATAAACCACCAAAAATTTTAACCAGTCATCGTTCTCACAACACTGAGGACCAGTCATTCGAAATGACTTCTCCATGCATTTTATGCATTGGTAAAAGCACTATGATGAAAAGTGTGATATGTTTTCAGGTATCTCCTATACTAATAGAGCCACATGCTCACCGGTTTGCCACATGATGTAGGCCTATGGACTGAACAAGAAACCACCAAAAATTTTAACCAGTCATCGTTCTCACAACACTGAGGACCAGTCATTCGAAATGACTTCTCCATGCATTTTATGCATTGGTAAAAGCACTATGATGAAAAGTGTGATATGTTTTCAGGTATCTCCTATACTAATAGAGCCACATGCTCACCGGTTTGCCACATGATGTAGGCCTATGGACTGAACAAGAAACCACCAAAAATTTTAACCAGTCATCGTTCTCACAACACTGAGGACCAGTCATTCGAAATGACTTCTCCATGCATTTTATGCATTGGTAAAAGCACTATGATGAAAAGTGTGATATGTTTTCAGGTATCTCCTATACTAATAGAGCCACATGCTCACCGGTTTGCCACATGATGTAGGCCTATGGACTGAACAAGAAACCACCAAAAATTTTAACCAGTCATCGTTCTCACAACACTGAGGACCAGTCATTCGAAATGACTTCTCCATGCATTTTATGCATTGGTAAAAGCACTATGATGAAAAGTGTGATATGTTTTCAGGTATCTCCTATACTAATAGAGCCACATGCTCACCGGTTTGCCACATGATGTAGGCCTATGGACTGAACAAGAAACCACCAAAAATTTTAACCAGTCATCGTTCTCACAACACTGAGGACCAGTCATTCGAAATGACTTCTCCATGCATTTTATGCATTGGTAAAAGCACTATAATGAAAAGTAACATAGTAACATAGTAACATAGTTAGTAAGGCCGAAAAAAGACATTTGTCCATCCAGTTCAGCCTATATTCCATTATAATAAATACCCAGATCTACGTCCTTCTACAGAACCTAATAATTGTATGATACAATATTGTTCTGCTCCAGGAAGACATCCAGGCCTCTCTTGAACCCCTCGACTGAGTTCGCCATCACCACCTCCTCAGGCAAGCAATTCCAGATTTTCACTGCCCTAACAGTAAAGAATCCTCTTCTATGTTGGTGGAAAAACCTTCTCTCCTCCAGACGCAAAGAATGCCCTCTTGTGCCCGTCACCTTCCTTGGTATAAACAGATCCTCAGCGAGATATTTGTATTGTCCCCTTATATACTTATACATGGTTATTAGATCGCCCCTCAGTCGTCTTTTTTCTAGACTAAATAATCCTAATTTCGCTAATCTATCTGGGTATTGTAGTTCTCCCATCCCCTTTATTAATTTTGTTGCCCTCCTTTGTACTCTCTCTAGTTCCATTATATCCTTCCTAAGCACCGGTGCCCAAAACTGGACACAGTACTCCATGTGCGGTCTAACTAGGGATTTGTACAGAGGCAGTATAATGCTCTCATCATGTGTATCCAGACCTCTTTTAATGCACCCCATGATCCTGTTTGCCTTGGCAGCTGCTGCCTGGCACTGGCTGCTCCAGGTAAGTTTATCATTAACTAGGATCCCCAAGTCCTTCTCCCTGTCAGATTTACCCAGTGGTTTCCTGTTCAGTGTGTAATGGTGATATTGATTCCCTCTTCCCATGTGTATAACCTTACATTTATCATTGTTAAACCTCATCTGCCACCTTTCAGCCCAAGTTTCCAACTTATCCAGATCCATCTGTAGCAGAATACTATATTCTCTTGTATTAACTGCTTTACATAGTTTTGTATCATCTGCAAATATCGATATTTTACTGTGTAAACCTTCTACCAGATCATTAATGAATATGTTGAAGAGAACAGGTCCCAATACTGACCCCTGCGGTACCCCACTGGTCACAGCGACCCAGTTAGAGACTATACCATTTATAACCACCCTCTGCTTTCTATCACTAAGCCAGTTACTAACCCATTTACACACATTTTCCCCCAGACCAAGCAGTGATATGTTTTCAGGTATCTCCTATACTAATAGAGCCACATGCTCACCGGTTTGCCACATGATGTAGGCCTATGGACTGAACAAGAAACCACCAAAAATTTTAACCAGTCATCGTTCTCACAACACTGAGGACCAGTCATTCGAAATGACTTCTCCATGCATTTTATGCATTGGTAAAAGCACTATGATGAAAAGTGTGATATGTTTTCAGGTATCTCCTATACTAATAGAGCCACATGCTCACCGGTTTGCCACATGATGTAGGCCTATGGACTGAACAAGAAACCACCAAAAATTTTAACCAGTCATCGTTCTCACAACACTGAGGACCAGTCATTCGAAATGACTTCTCCATGCATTTTATGCATTGGTAAAAGCACTATGATGAAAAGTGTGATATGTTTTCAGGTATCTCCTATACTAATAGAGCCACATGCTCACCGGTTTGCCACATGATGTAGGCCTATGGACTGAACAAGAAACCACCAAAAATTTTAACCAGTCATCGTTCTCACAACACTGAGGACCAGTCATTCGAAATGACTTCTCCATGCATTTTATGCATTGGTAAAAGCACTATGATGAAAAGTGTGATATGTTTTCAGGTATCTCCTATACTAATAGAGCCACATGCTCACCGGTTTGCCACATGATGTAGGCCTATGGACTGAACAAGAAACCACCAAAAATTTTAACCAGTCATCGTTCTCACAACACTGAGGACCAGTCATTCGAAATGACTTCTCCATGCATTTTATGCATTGGTAAAAGCACTATGATGAAAAGTGTGATATGTTTTCAGGTATCTCCTATACTAATAGAGCCACATGCTCACCGGTTTGCCACATGATGTAGGCCTATGGACTGAACAAGAAACCACCAAAAATTTTAACCAGTCATCGTTCTCACAACACTGAGGACCAGTCATTCGAAATGACTTCTCCATGCATTTTATGCATTGGTAAAAGCACTATGATGAAAAGTGTGATATGTTTTCAGGTATCTCCTATACTAATAGAGCCACATGCTCACCGGTTTGCCACATGATGTAGGCCTATGGACTGAACAAGAAACCACCAAAAATTTTAACCAGTCATCGTTCTCACAACACTGAGGACCAGTCATTCGAAATGACTTCTCCATGCATTTTATGCATTGGTAAAAGCACTATGATGAAAAGTGTGATATGTTTTCAGGTATCTCCTATACTAATAGAGCCACATGCTCACCGGTTTGCCACATGATGTAGGCCTATGGACTGAACAAGAAACCACCAAAAATTTTAACCAGTCATCGTTCTCACAACACTGAGGACCAGTCATTCGAAATGACTTCTCCATGCATTTTATGCATTCTTAAAGCACTATGATGAAAAGTGTGATATGTTTTCAGGTATCTCCTATACTAATAGAGCCACATGCTCACCGGTTTGCCACATGATGTAGGCCTATGGACTGAACAAGAAACCACCAAAAATTTTAACCAGTCATCGTTCTCACAACACTGAGGACCAGTCATTCGAAATGACTTCTCCATGCATTTTATGCATTGGTAAAAGCACTATGATGAAAAGTGTGATATGTTTTCAGGTTTCTCCTATACTAATAGAGCCACATGCTCACCGGTTTGCCACATGATGTAGGCCTATGGACTGAACAAGAAACCACCAAAAATTTTAACCAGTCATCGTTCTCACAACACTGAGGACCAGTCATTCGAAATGACTTCTCCATGCATTTTATGCATTGGTAAAAGCACTATGATGAAAAGTGTGATATGTTTTCAGGTATCTCCTATACTAATAGAGCCACATGCTCACCGGTTTGCCACATGATGTAGGCCTATGGACTGAACAGGAAACCACCAAAAATTTTAACCAGTCATCGTTCTCACAACACTGAGGACCAGTCATTCGAAATGACTTCTCCATGCATTTTATGCATTGGTAAAAGCACTATGATGAAAAGTGTGATATGTTTTCAGGTATCTCCTATACTAATAGAGCCACATGCTCACCGGTTTGCCACATGATGTAGGCCTATGGACTGAACAAGAAACCACCAAAAATTTTAACCAGTCATCGTTCTCACAACACTGAGGAGCAGTCATTCGAAATGACTTCTCCATGCATTTTATGCATTGGTAAAAGCACTATGATGAAAAGTGTGATATGTTTTCAGGTATCTCCTATACTAATAGAGCCACATGCTCACCGGTTTGCCACATGATGTAGGCCTATGGACTGAACAAGAAACCACCAAAAATCTTAACCAGTCATCGTTCTCACAACACTGAGGACCAGTCATTCGAAATGACTTCTCCATGCATTTTATGCATTGGTAAAAGCACTATGATGAAAAGTGTGATATGTTTTCAGGTATCTCCTATACTAATAGAGCCACATGCTCACCGGTTTGCCACATGATGTAGGCCTATGGACTGAACAAGAAACCACCAAAAATTTTAACCAGTCATCGTTCTCACAACACTGAGGACCAGTCATTCGAAATGACTTCTCCATGCATTTTATGCATTGGTAAAAGCACTATGATGAAAAGTGTGATATGTTTTCAGGTATCTCCTATACTAATAGAGCCACATGCTCACCGGTTTGCCACATGATGTAGGCCTATGGACTGAACAAGAAACCACCAAAAATTTTAACCAGTCATCGTTCTCACAACACTGAGGACCAGTCATTCGAAATGACTTCTCCATGCATTTTATGCATTGGTAAAAGCACTATGATGAAAAGTGTGATATGTTTTCAGGTATCTCCTATACTAATAGAGCCACATGCTCACCGGTTTGCCACATGATGTAGGCCTATGGACTGAACAAGAAACCACCAAAAATTTTAACCAGTCATCGTTCTCACAACACTGAGGACCAGTCATTCGAAATGACTTCTCCATGCATTTTATGCATTGGTAAAAGCACTATGATGAAAAGTGTGATATGTTTTCAGGTATCTCCTATACTAATAGAGCCACATGCTCACCGGTTTGCCACATGATGTAGGCCTATGGACTGAACAAGAAACCACCAAAAATTTTAACCAGTCATCGTTCTCACAACACTGAGGACCAGTCATTCGAAATGACTTCTCCATGCATTTTATGCATTGGTAAAAGCACTATGATGAAAAGTGTGATATGTTTTCAGGTATCTCCTATACTAATAGAGCCACATGCTCACCGGTTTGCCACATGATGTAGGCCTATGGACTGAACAAGAAACCACCAAAAATTTTAACCAGTCATCGTTCTCACAACACTGAGGACCAGTCATTCGAAATGACTTCTCCATGCATTTTATGCATTGGTAAAAGCACTATGATGAAAAGTGTGATATGTTTTCAGGTATCTCCTATACTAATAGAGCCACATGCTCACCGGTTTGCCACATGATGTAGGCCTATGGACTGAACAAGAAACCACCAAAAATTTTAACCAGTCATCGTTCTCACAACACTGAGGACCAGTCATTCGAAATGACTTCTCCATGCATTTTATGCATTGGTAAAAGCACTATGATGAAAAGTGTGATATGTTTTCAGGTATCTCCTATACTAATAGAGCCACATGCTCACCGGTTTGCCACATGATGTAGGCCTATGGACTGAACAAGAAACCACCAAAAATTTTAACCAGTCATCGTTCTCACAACACTGAGGACCAGTCATTCGAAATGACTTCTCCATGCATTTTATGCATTGGTAAAAGCACTATGATGAAAAGTGTGATATGTTTTCAGGTATCTCCTATACTAATAGAGCCACATGCTCACCGGTTTGCCACATGATGTAGGCCTATGGACTGAACAAGAAACCACCAAAAATTTTAACCAGTCATCGTTCTCACAACACTGAGGACCAGTCATTCGAAATGACTTCTCCATGCATTTTATGCATTGGTAAAAGCACTATGATGAAAAGTGTGATATGTTTTCAGGTATCTCCTATACTAATAGAGCCACATGCTCACCGGTTTGCCACATGATGTAGGCCTATGGACTGAACAGGAAACCACCAAAAATTTTAACCAGTCATCGTTCTCACAACACTGAGGACCAGTCATTCGAAATGACTTCTCCATGCATTTTATGCATTGGTAAAAGCACTATGATGAAAAGTGTGATATGTTTTCAGGTATCTCCTATACTAATAGAGCCACATGCTCACCGGTTTGCCACATGATGTAGGCCTATGGACTGAACAGAAACCACCAAAAATTTTAACCAGTCATCGTTCTCACAACACTGAGGACCAGTCATTCGAAATGACTTCTCCATGCATTTTATGCATTGGTAAAAGCACTATGATGAAAAGTGTGATATGTTTTCAGGTATCTCCTATACTAATAGAGCCACATGCTCACCGGTTTGCCACATGATGTAGGCCTATGGACTGAACAAGAAACCACCAAAAAATTTTAACCAGTCATCGTTCTCACAACACTGAGGACCAGTCATTCGAAATGACTTCTCCATGCATTTTATGCATTGGTAAAAGCACTATGATGAAAAGTGTGATATGTTTTCAGGTATCTCCTATACTAATAGAGCCACATGCTCACCGGTTTGCCACATGATGTAGGCCTATGGACTGAACAAGAAACCACCAAAAATTTTAACCAGTCATCGTTCTCACAACACTGAGGACCAGTCATTCGAAATGACTTCTCCATGCATTTTATGCATTGGTAAAAGCACTATGATGAAAAGTGTGATATGTTTTCAGGTATCTCCTATACTAATAGAGCCACATGCTCACCGGTTTGCCACATGATGTAGGCCTATGGACTGAACAAGAAACCACCAAAAATTTTAACCAGTCATCGTTCTCACAACACTGAGGACCAGTCATTCGAAATGACTTCTCCATGCATTTTATGCATTGGTAAAAGCACTATGATGAAAAGTGTGATATGTTTTCAGGTATCTCCTATACTAATAGAGCCACATGCTCACCGGTTTGCCACATGATGTAGGCCTATGGACTGAACAAGAAACCACCAAAAATTTTAACCAGTCATCGTTCTCACAACACTGAGGACCAGTCATTCGAAATGACTTCTCCATGCATTTTATGCATTGGTAAAAGCACTATGATGAAAAGTGTGATATGTTTTCAGGTATCTCCTATACTAATAGAGCCACATGCTCACCGGTTTGCCACATGATGTAGGCCTATGGACTGAACAAGAAACCACCAAAAATTTTAACCAGTCATCGTTCTCACAACACTGAGGACCAGTCATTCGAAATGACTTCTCCATGCATTTTATGCATTGGTAAAAGCACTATGATGAAAAGTGTGATATGTTTTCAGGTATCTCCTATACTAATAGAGCCACATGCTCACCGGTTTGCCACATGATGTAGGCCTATGGACTGAACAAGAAACCACCAAAAATTTTAACCAGTCATCGTTCTCACAACACTGAGGACCAGTCATTCGAAATGACTTCTCCATGCATTTTATGCATTGGTAAAAGCACTATGATGAAAAGTGTGATATGTTTTCAGGTATCTCCTATACTAATAGAGCCACATGCTCACCGGTTTGCCACATGATGTAGGCCTATGGACTGAACAAGAAACCACCAAAAATTTTAACCAGTCATCGTTCTCACAACACTGAGGACCAGTCATTCGAAATGACTTCTCCATGCATTTTATGCATTGGTAAAAGCACTATGATGAAAAGTGTGATATGTTTTCAGGTATCTCCTATACTAATAGAGCCACATGCTCACCGGTTTGCCACATGATGTAGGCCTATGGACTGAACAAGAAACCACCAAAAATTTTAACCAGTCATCGTTCTCACAACACTGAGGACCAGTCATTCGAAATGACTTCTCCATGCATTTTATGCATTGGTAAAAGCACTATGATGAAAAGTGTGATATGTTTTCAGGTATCTCCTATACTAATAGAGCCACATGCTCACCGGTTTGCCACATGATGTAGGCCTATGGACTGAACAAGAAACCACCAAAAATTTTAACCAGTCATCGTTCTCACAACACTGAGGACCAGTCATTCGAAATGACTTCTCCATGCATTTTATGCATTGGTAAAAGCACTATGATGAAAAGTGTGATATGTTTTCAGGTATCTCCTATACTAATAGAGCCACATGCTCACCGGTTTGCCACATGATGTAGGCCTATGGACTGAACAAGAAACCACCAAAAATTTTAACCAGTCATCGTTCTCACAACACTGAGGACCAGTCATTCGAAATGACTTCTCCATGCATTTTATGCATTGGTAAAAGCACTATGATGAAAAGTGTGATATGTTTTCAGGTATCTCCTATACTAATAGAGCCACATGCTCACCGGTTTGCCACATGATGTAGGCCTATGGACTGAACAAGAAACCACCAAAAATTTTAACCAGTCATCGTTCTCACAACACTGAGGACCAGTCATTCGAAATGACTTCTCCATG
This sequence comes from Ranitomeya imitator, assembly GCF_032444005.1. NCBI lineage: Eukaryota > Metazoa > Chordata > Amphibia > Anura > Dendrobatidae > Ranitomeya > Ranitomeya imitator. The sequence goes on along the minus strand of NW_027193512.1, from coordinate 211,060 downwards.
CATTTTATGCATTGGTAAAAGCACTATGATGAAAAGTGTGATATGTTTTCAGGTATCTCCTATACTAATAGAGCCACATGCTCACCGGTTTGCCACATGATGTAGGCCTATGGACTGAACAAGAAACCACCAAAAATTTTAACCAGTCATCGTTCTCACAACACTGAGGACCAGTCATTCGAAATGACTTCTCCATGCATTTTATGCATTGGTAAAAGCACTATGATGAAAAAGTGTGATATGTTTTCAGGTATCTCCTATACTAATAGAGCCACATGCTCACCGGTTTGCCACATGATGTAGGCCTATGGACTGAACAAGAAACCACCAACAATTTTAACCAGTCATCGTTCTCACAACACTGAGGACCAGTCATTCGAAATGACTTCTCCATGCATTTTATGCATTGGTAAAAGCACTATGATGAAAAGTGTGATATGTTTTCAGGTATCTCCTATACTAATAGAGCCACATGCTCACCGGTTTGCCACATGATGTAGGCCTATGGACTGAACAAGAAACCACCAACAATTTTAACCAGTCATCGTTCTCACAACACTGAGGACCAGTCATTCGAAATGACTTCTCCATGCATTTTATGCATTGGTAAAAGCACTATGATGAAAAGTGTGATATGTTTTCAGGTATCTCCTATACTAATAGAGCCACATGCTCACCGGTTTGCCACATGATGTAGGCCTATGGACTGAACAAGAAACCACCAACAATTTTAACCAGTCATCGTTCTCACAACACTGAGGACCAGTCATTCGAAATGACTTCTCCATGCATTTTATGCATTGGTAAAAGCACTATGATGAAAAGTGTGATATGTTTTCAGGTATCTCCTATACTAATAGAGCCACATGCTCACCGGTTTGCCACATGATGTAGGCCTATGGACTGAACAAGAAACCACCAACAATTTTAACCAGTCATCGTTCTCACAACACTGAGGACCAGTCATTCGAAATGACTTCTCCATGCATTTTATGCATTGGTAAAAGCACTATGATGAAAAGTGTGATATGTTTTCAGGTATCTCCTATACTAATAGAGCCACATGCTCACCGGTTTGCCACATGATGTAGGCCTATGGACTGAACAAGAAACCACCAACAATTTTAACCAGTCATCGTTCTCACAACACTGAGGACCAGTCATTCGAAATGACTTCTCCATGCATTTTATGCATTGGTAAAAGCACTATGATGAAAAGTGTGATATGTTTTCAGGTATCTCCTATACTAATAGAGCCACATGCTCACCGGTTTGCCACATGATGTAGGCCTATGGACTGAACAAGAAACCACCAAAAATTTTAACCAGTCATCGTTCTCACAACACTGAGGACCAGTCATTCGAAATGACTTCTCCATGCATTTTATGCATTGGTAAAAGCACTATGATGAAAAGTGTGATATGTTTTCAGGTATCTCCTATACTAATAGAGCCACATGCTCACCGGTTTGCCACATGATGTAGGCCTATGGACTGAACAAGAAACCACCAAAAATTTTAACCAGTCATCGTTCTCACAACACTGAGGACCAGTCATTCGAAATGACTTCTCCATGCATTTTATGCATTGGTAAAAGCACTATGATGAAAAGTGTGATATGTTTTCAGGTATCTCCTATACTAATAGAGCCACATGCTCACCGGTTTGCCACATGATGTAGGCCTATGGACTGAACAAGAAACCACCAAAAATTTTAACCAGTCATCGTTCTCACAACACTGAGGACCAGTCATTCGAAATGACTTCTCCATGCATTTTATGCATTGGTAAAAGCACTATGATGAAAAGTGTGATATGTTTTCAGGTATCTCCTATACTAATAGAGCCACATGCTCACCGGTTTGCCACATGATGTAGGCCTATGGACTGAACAAGAAACCACCAAAAATTTTAACCAGTCATCGTTCTCACAACACTGAGGACCAGTCATTCGAAATGACTTCTCCATGCATTTTATGCATTGGTAAAAGCACTATGATGAAAAGTTTGATATGTTTTCAGGTATCTCCTATACTAATAGAGCCACATGCTCACCGGTTTGCCACATGATGTAGGCCTATGGACTGAACAAGAAACCACCAAAAATTTTAACCAGTCATCGTTCTCACAACACTGAGGACCAGTCATTTCGAAATGACTTCTCCATGCATTTTATGCATTGGTAAAAGCACTATGATGAAAAGTGTGATATGTTTTCAGGTATCTCCTATACTAATAGAGCCACATGCTCACCGGTTTGCCACATGATGTAGGCCTATGGACTGAACAAGAAACCACCAAAAATTTTAACCAGTCATCGTTCTCACAACACTGAGGACCAGTCATTCGAAATGACTTCTTCTCCATGCATTTTATGCATTGGTAAAAGCACTATGATGAAAAGTGTGATTTGTTTTCAGGTATCTCCTATACTAATAGAGCCACATGCTCACCGGTTTTGCCACATGATGTAGAGGCCTATGGACTGAACAAGAAACCACCAAAATTTTAACAAGTCATCGTTCTCACAACACTGAGGGACCAGTCATTCGAAATGACTTCTCCATGCATTTTATGCATTGGTAAAAGCACTATGATGAAAAGTGTTATTTGTTTTCAGGGTATCTCCTATAATATAGAGCCACATGCTCACCGGTTTGCCACATGATGTAGGCCTATGGACTGAACAAGAAACCACCAAAAATTTTAACCAGTCATCGTTCTCACAACACTGAGGACCAGTCATTCGAAATGACTTCTCCATGCATTTTATGCATTGGTAAAAGCACTATGATGAAAAGTGTGATATGTTTTCAGGTATCTCCTATACTAATAGAGCCACATGCTCACCGGTTTGCCACATGATGTAGGCCTATGGACTGAACAAGAAACCACCAAAAATTTTAACCAGTCATCGTTCTCACAACACTGAGGACCAGTCATTCGAAATGACTTCTCTATGCATTTTATGCATTGGTAAAAGCACTATGATGAAAAGTGTGATATGTTTTCAGGTATCTCCTATACTAATAGAGCCACATGCTCACCGGATTGCCACATGATGTAGGCCTATGGACTGAACAAGAAACCACCAAAAATTTTAACCAGTCATCGTTCTCACAACACTGAGGACCAGTCATTCGAAATGACTTCTCCATGCATTTTATGCATTGGTAAAAGCACTATGATGAAAAGTGTGATATGTTTTCAGGTATCTCCTATACTAATAGAGCCACATGCTCACCGGTTTGCCACATGATGTAGGCCTATGGACTGAACAAGAAACCACCAAAAATTTTAACCAGTCATCGTTCTCACAACACTGAGGACCAGTCATTCGAAATGACTTCTCCATGCATTTTATGCATTGGTAAAAGCACTATGATGAAAAGTGTGATATGTTTTCAGGTATCTCCTATACTAATAGAGCCACATGCTCACCGGTTTGCCACATGATGTAGGCCTATGGACTGAACAAGAAACCACCAAAAATTTTAACCAGTCATCGTTCTCACAACACTGAGGACCAGTCATTCGAAATGACTTCTCCATGCATTTTATGCATTGGTAAAAGCACTATGATGAAAAGTGTGCTATGTTTTCAGGTATCTCCTATACTAATAGAGCCACATGCTCACCGGTTTGCCACATGATGTAGGCCTATGGACTGAACAAGAAACCTCCAAAAATTTTAACCAGTCATCGTTCTCACAACACTGAGGACCAGTCATTCGAAATGACTTCTCCATGCATTTTATGCATTGGTAAAAGCATTATGATGAAAAGTGTGATATGTTTTCAGGTATCTCCTATACTAATAGAGCCACATGCTCACCGGTTTGCCACATGATGTAGGCCTATGGACTGAACAAGAAACCACCAAAAATTTTAACCAGTCATCGTTCTCACAACACTGAGGACCAGTCATTCGAAATGACTTCTCCATGCATTTTATGCATTGGTAAAAGCACTATGATGAAAAGTGTGATATGTTTTCAGGTATCTCCTATACTAATAGAGCCACATGCTCACCGGTTTGCCACATGATGTAGGCCTATGGACTGAACAAGAAACCACCAAAAATTTTAACCAGTCATCGTTCTCACAACACTGAGGACCAGTCATTCGAAATGACTTCTCCATGCATTTTATGCATTGGTAAAAGCACTATGATGAAAAGTGTGATATGTTTTCAGGTATCTCCTATACTAATAGAGCCACATGCTCACCGGTTTGCCACATGATGTAGGCCTATGGACTGAACAAGAAACCACCAAAAATTTTAACCAGTCATCGTTCTCACAACACTGAGGACCAGTCATTCGAAATGACTTCTCCATGCATTTTATGCATTGGTAAAAGCACTATGATGAAAAGTGTGATATGTTTTCAGGTATCTCCTATACTAATAGAGCCACATGCTCACCGGTTTGCCATATGATGTAGGCCTATGGACTGAACAAGAAACCACCAAAAATTTTAACCAGTCATCGTTCTCACAACACTGAGGACCAGTCATTCGAAATGACTTCTCCATGCATTTTATGCATTGGTAAAAGCACTATGATGAAAAGTGTTATTTGTTTTCAGGTATCTCCTATAATAATAGAGCCACATGCTCACCGGTTTGCCACATGATGTAGGCCTATGGACTGAACAAGAAACCACCAAAAATTTTAACCAGTCATCGTTCTCACAACACTGAGGACCAGTCATTCGAAATGACTTCTCCATGCATTTTATGCATTGGTAAAAGCACTATGATGAAAAGTGTGATATGTTTTCAGGTATCTCCTATACTAATAGAGCCACATGCTCACCGGTTTGCCACATGATGTAGGCCTATGGACTGAACAAGAAACCACCAAAAATTTTAACCAGTCATCGTTCTCACAACACTGAGGACCAGTCATTCGAAATGACTTCTCCATGCATTTTATGCATTGGTAAAAGCACTATGATGAAAAGTGTGATATGTTTTCAGGTATCTCCTATACTAATAGAGCCACATGCTCACCGGTTTGCCACATGATGTAGGCCTATGGACTGAACAAGAAACCACCAAAAATTTTAACCAGTCATCGTTCTCACAACACTGAGGACCAGTCATTCGAAATGACTTCTCCATGCATTTTATGCATTGGTAAAAGCATTATGATGAAAAGTGTGATATGTTTTCAGGTATCTCCTATACTAATAGAGCCACATGCTCACCGGTTTGCCACATGATGTAGGCCTATGGACTGAACAAGAAACCACCAAAAATTTTAACCAGTCATCGTTCTCACAACACTGAGGACCAGTCATTCGAAATGACTTCACCATGCATTTTATGCTTTGGTAAAAGCACTATGATGAAAAGTGTGATATGTTTTCAGGTATCTCCTATACTAATAGAGCCACATGCTCACCGGTTTGCCACATGATGTAGGCCTATGGACTGAACAAGAAACCTCCAAAAATTTTAACCAGTCATCGTTCTCACAACACTGAGGACCAGTCATTCGAAATGACTTCTCCATGCATTTTATGCATTGGTAAAAGCACTATGATGAAAAGTGTGATATGTTTTCAGGTATCTCCTATACTAATAGAGCCACATGCTCACCGGTTTGCCACATGATGTAGGCCTATGGACTGAACAAGAAACCACCAAAAATTTTAAACAGTCATCGTTCTCACAACACTGAGGACCAGTCATTCGAAATGACATCTCCATGCATTTTATGCATTGGTAAAAGCACTATGATGAAAAGTGTGATATGTTTTCAGGTATCTCCTATACTAATAGAGCCACATGCTCACCGGTTTGCCACATGATGTAGGCCTATGGACTGAACAAGAAACCACCAAAAATTTTAACCAGTCATCGTTCTCACAACACTGAGGACCAGTCATTCGAAATGACTTCTCCATGCATTTTATGCATTGGTAAAAGCACTATGATGAAAAGTGTGATATGTTTTCAGGTATCTCCTATACTAATAGAGCCACATGCTCACCGGTTTGCCACATGATGTAGGCCTATGGACTGAACAAGAAACCACCAAAAATTTTAACCAGTCATCGTTCTCACAACACTGAGGACCAGTCATTCGAAATGACTTCTCCATGCATTTTATGCATTGGTAAAAGCACTATGATGAAAAGTGTGATATGTTTTCAGGTATCTCCTATACTAATAGAGCCACATGCTCACCGGTTTGCCACATGATGTAGGCCTATGGACTGAACAAGAAACCACCAAAAATTTTAACCAGTCATCGTTCTCACAACACTGAGGACCAGTCATTCGAAATGACTTCTCCATGCATTTTATGCATTGGTAAAAGCACTATGATGAAAAGTGTGATATGTTTTCAGGTATCTCCTATACTAATAGAGCCACATGCTCACCGGTTTGCCACATGATGTAGGCCTATGGACTGAACAAGAAACCACCAAAAATTTTAACCAGTCATCGTTCTCACAACACTGAGGACCAGTCATTCGAAATGACTTCTCTATGCATTTTATGCATTGGTAAAAGCACTATGATGAAAAGTGTGATATGTTTTCAGGTATCTCCTATACTAATAGAGCCACATGCTCACCGGATTGCCACATGATGTAGGCCTATGGACTGAACAAGAAACCACCAAAAATTTTAACCAGTCATCGTTCTCACAACACTGAGGACCAGTCATTCGAAATGACTTCTCCATGCATTTTATGCATTGGTAAAAGCACTATGATGAATAGTGTGATATGTTTTCAGGTATCTCCTATACTAATAGAGCCACATGCTCACCGGTTTGCCACATGATGTAGGCCTATGGACTGAACAAGAAACCACCAAAAATTTTAACCAGTCATCGTTCTCACAACACTGAGGACCAGTCATTCGAAATGACTTCTCCATGCATTTTATGCATTGGTAAAAGCACTATGATGAAAAGTGTGATATGTTTTCAGGTATCTCCTATACTAATAGAGCCACATGCTCACCGGTTTGCCACATGATGTAGGCCTATGGACTGAACAAGAAACCACCAAAAATTTTAACCAGTCATCGTTCTCACAACACTGAGGACCAGTCATTCGAAATGACTTCTCCATGCATTTTATGCATTGGTAAAAGCACTATGATGAAAAGTGTGATATGTTTTCAGGTATCTCCTATACTAATAGAGCCACATGCTCACCGGTTTGCCACATGATGTAGGCCTATGGACTGAACAAGAAACCACCAAAAATTTTAACCAGTCATCGTTCTCACAACACTGAGGACCAGTCATTCGAAATGACTTCTCCATGCATTTTATGCATTGGTAAAAGCACTATGATGAAAAGTGTGATATGTTTTCAGGTATCTCCTATACTAATAGAGCCACATGCTCACCGGTTTGCCACATGATGTAGGCCTATGGACTGAACAAGAAACCACCAAAAATTTTAAACAGTCATCGTTCTCACAACACTGAGGACCAGTCATTCGAAATGACTTCTCCATGCATTTTATGCATTGGTAAAAGCACTATGATGAAAAGTGTGATATGTTTTCAGGTATCTCCTATACTAATAGAGCCACATGCTCACCGGTTTGCCACATGATGTAGGCCTATGGACTGAACAAGAAACCACCAAAAATTTTAAACAGTCATCGTTCTCACAACACTGAGGACCAGTCATTCGAAATGACTTCTCCATGCATTTTATGCATTGGTAAAAGCACTATGATGAAAAGTGTGATATGTTTTCAGGTATCTCCTATACTAATAGAGCCACATGCTCACCGGTTTGCCACATGATGTAGGCCTATGGACTGAACAAGAAACCACCAAAAATTTTAACCAGTCATCGTTCTCACAACACTGAGGACCAGTCATTCGAAATGACTTCTCCATGCATTTTATGCATTGGTAAAAGCACTATGATGAAAAGTGTGATATGTTTTCAGGTATCTCCTATACTAATAGAGCCACATGCTCACCGGTTTGCCACATGATGTAGGCCTATGGACTGAACAAGAAACCACCAAAAATTTTAACCAGTCATCGTTCTCACAACACTGAGGACCAGTCATTCGAAATGACTTCTCCATGCATTTTATGCATTGGTAAAAGCACTATGATGAAAAGTGTGATATGTTTTCAGGTATCTCCTATACTAATAGAGCCACATGCTCACCGGTTTGCCACATGATGTAGGCCTATGGACTGAACAAGAAACCACCAAAAATTTTAACCAGTCATCGTTCTCACAACACTGAGGACCAGTCATTCGAAATGACTTCTCTATGCATTTTATGCATTGGTAAAAGCACTATGATGAAAAGTGTGATATGTTTTCAGGTATCTCCTATACTAATAGAGCCACATGCTCACCGGATTGCCACATGATGTAGGCCTATGGACTGAACAAGAAACCACCAAAAATTTTAACCAGTCATCGTTCTCACAACACTGAGGACCAGTCATTCGAAATGACTTCTCCATGCATTTTATGCATTGGTAAAAGCACTATGATGAATAGTGTGATATGTTTTCAGGTATCTCCTATACTAATAGAGCCACATGCTCACCGGTTTGCCACATGATGTAGGCCTATGGACTGAACAAGAAACCACCAAAAATTTTAACCAGTCATCGTTCTCACAACACTGAGGACCAGTCATTCGAAATGACTTCTCCATGCATTTTATGCATTGGTAAAAGCACTATGATGAAAAGTGTGATATGTTTTCAGGTATCTCCTATACTAATAGAGCCACATGCTCACCGGTTTGCCACATGATGTAGGCCTATGGACTGAACAAGAAACCACCAAAAATTTTAACCAGTCATCGTTCTCACAACACTGAGGACCAGTCATTCGAAATGACTTCTCCATGCATTTTATGCATTGGTAAAAGCACTATGATGAAAAGTGTGATATGTTTTCAGGTATCTCCTATACTAATAGAGCCACATGCTCACCGGTTTGCCACATGATGTAGGCCTATGGACTGAACAAGAAACCACCAAAAATTTTAACCAGTCATCGTTCTCACAACACTGAGGACCAGTCATTCGAAATGACTTCTCCATGCATTTTATGCATTGGTAAAAGCACTATGATGAAAAGTGTGATATGTTTTCAGGTATCTCCTATACTAATAGAGCCACATGCTCACCGGTTTGCCACATGATGTAGGCCTATGGACTGAACAAGAAACCACCAAAAATTTTAAACAGTCATCGTTCTCACAACACTGAGGACCAGTCATTCGAAATGACTTCTCCATGCATTTTATGCATTGGTAAAAGCACTATGATGAAAAGTGTGATATGTTTTCAGGTATCTCCTATACTAATAGAGCCACATGCTCACCGGTTTGCCACATGATGTAGGCCTATGGACTGAACAAGAAACCACCAAAAATTTTAAACAGTCATCGTTCTCACAACACTGAGGACCAGTCATTCGAAATGACTTCTCCATGCATTTTATGCATTGGTAAAAGCACTATGATGAAAAGTGTGATATGTTTTCAGGTATCTCCTATACTAATAGAGCCACATGCTCACCGGTTTGCCACATGATGTAGGCCTATGGACTGAACAAGAAACCACCAAAAATTTTAACCAGTCATCGTTCTCACAACACTGAGGACCAGTCATTCGAAATGACTTCTCCATGCATTTTATGCATTGGTAAAAGCACTATGATGAAAAGTGTGATATGTTTTCAGGTATCTCCTATACTAATAGAGCCACATGCTCACCGGTTTGCCACATGATGTAGGCCTATGGACTGAACAAGAAACCACCAAAAATTTTAAACAGTCATCGTTCTCACAACACTGAGGACCAGTCATTCGAAATGACTTCACCATGCATTTTATGCATTGGTAAAAGCACTATGATGAAAAGTGTGATATGTTTTCAGGTATCTCCTATACTAATAGAGCCACATGCTCACCGGTTTGCCACATGATGTAGGCCTATGGACTGAACAAGAAACCACCAAAAATTTTAACCAGTCATCGTTCTCACAACACTGAGGACCAGTCATTCGAAATGACTTCTCCATGCATTTTATGCATTGGTAAAAGCACTATGATGAAAAGTGTGATATGTTTTCAGGTATCTCCTATACTAATAGAGCCACATGCTCACCGGTTTGCCACATGATGTAGGCCTATGGACTGAACAAGAAACCACCAACAATTTTAACCAGTCATCGTTCTCACAACACTGAGGACCAGTCATTCGAAATGACTTCTCCATGCATTTTATGCATTGGTAAAAGCACTATGATGAAAAGTGTGATATGTTTTCAGGTATCTCCTATACTAATAGAGCCACATGCTCACCGGTTTGCCACATGATGTAGGCCTATGGACTGAACAAGAAACCACCAACAATTTTAACCAGTCATCGTTCTCACAACACTGAGGACCAGTCATTCGAAATGAATTCTCCATGCATTTTATGCATTGGTAAAAGCACTATGATGAAAAGTGTGATATGTTTTCAGGTATCTCCTATACTAATAGAGCCACATGCTCACCGGTTTGCCACATGATGTAGGCCTATGGACTGAACAAGAAACCACCAAAAATTTTAACCAGTCATCGTTCTCACAACACTGAGGACCAGTCATTCGAAATGACTTCTCCATGCATTTTGAGCATTGATAAAAGCACTATGATGAAAAGTGTGATATGTTTTCAGGTATCTCCTATACTAATAGAGCCACATGCTCACCGGTTTGCCACATGATGTAGGCCTATGGACTGAACAAGAAACCACCAAAAATTTTAACCAGTCATCGTTCTCACAACACTGAGGACCAGTCATTCGAAATGACTTCTCCATGCATTTTATGCATTGGTAAAAGCACTATGATGAAAAGTGTGATATGTTTTCAGGTATCTCCTATACTAATAGAGCCACATGCTCACCGGTTTGCCACATGATGTAGGCCTATGGACTGAACAAGAAACCACCAAAAATTTTAACCAGTCATCATTCTCACAACACTGAGGACCAGTCATTCGAAATGACTTCTCCATGCATTTTATGCATTGGTAAAAGCACTATGATGAAAAGTGTGATATGTTTTCAGGTATCTCCTATACTAATAGAGCCACATGCTCACCGGTTTGCCACATGATGTAGGCCTATGGACTGAACAAGAAACCACCAAAAATTTTAACCAGTCATCGTTCTCACAACACTGAGGACCAGTCATTCGAAATGACTTCTCCATGCATTTTATGCATTGGTAAAAGCACTATGATGAAAAGTGTGATATGTTTTCAGGTATCTCCTATACTAATAGAGCCACATGCTCACCGGTTTGCCACATGATGTAGGCCTATGGACTGAACAAGAAACCACCAAAAATTTTAACCAGTCATCGTTCTCACAACACTGAGGACCAGTCATTCGAAATGACTTCTCCATGCATTTTATGCATTGGTAAAAGCACTATGATGAAAAGTGTGATATGTTTTCAGGTATCTCCTATACTAATAGAGCCACATGCTCACCGGTTTGCCACATGATGTAGGCCTATGGACTGAACAAGAAACCACCAAAAATTTTAACCAGTCATCATTCTCACAACACTGAGGACCAGTCATTCGAAATGACTTCTCCATGCATTTTATGCATTGGTAAAAGCACTATGATGAAAAGTGTGATATGTTTTCAGGTATCTCCTATACTAATAGAGCCACATGCTCACCGGTTTGCCACATGATGTAGGCCTATGGACTGAACAAGAAACCACCAAAAATTTTAACCAGTCATCGTTCTCACAACACTGAGGACCAGTCATTCGAAATGACTTCTCCATGCATTTTATGCATTGGTAAAAGCACTATGATGAAAAGTGTGATATGTTTTCAGGTATCTCCTATACTAATAGAGCCACATGCTCACCGGTTTGCCACATGATGTAGGCCTATGGACTGAACAAGAAACCACCAAAAATTTTAACCAGTCATCGTTCTCACAACACTGAGGACCAGTCATTCGAAATGACTTCTCCAGGCATTTTATGCATTGGTAAAAGCACTATGATGAAAAGTGTGATATGTTTTCAGGTATCTCCTATACTAATAGAGCCACATGCTCACCGGTTTGCCACATGATGTAGGCCTATGGACTGAACAAGAAACCACCAAAAATTTTAACCAGTCATCGTTCTCACAACACTGAGGACCAGTCATTCGAAATGACTTCTCCATGCATTTTATGCATTGGTAAAAGCACTATGATGAAAAGTGTGATATGTTTTCAGGTATCTCCTATACTAATAGAGCCACATGCTCACCGGTTTGCCACATGATGTAGGCCTATGGACTGAACAAGAAACCACCAAAAATTTTAACCAGTCATCGTTCTCACAACACTGAGGACCAGTCATTCCAAATGACTTCTCCATGCATTTTATGCATTGGTAAAAGCACTATGATGAAAAGTGTGATATGTTTTCAGGTATCTCCTATACTAATAGAGCCACATGCTCACCGGTTTGCCACATGATGTAGGCCTATGGACTGAACAAGAAACCACCAAAAATTTTAACCAGTCATCGTTCTCACAACACTGACGACCAGTCATTCGAAATGACTTCTCCATGCATTTTATGCATTGGTAAAAGCACTATGATGAAAAGTGTGATATGTTTTCAGGTATCTCCTATACTAATAGAGCCACATGCTCACCGGTTTGCCACATGATGTAGGCCTATGGACTGAACAAGAAACCACCAAAAATTTTAACCAGTCATCGTTCTCACAACACTGAGGACCAGTCATTCGAAATGACTTCTCCATGCATTTTATGCATTGGTAAAAGCACTATGATGAAAAGTGTGATATGTTTTCAGGTATCTCCTATACTAATAGAGCCACATGCTCACCGGTTTGCCACATGATGTAGGCCTATGGACTGAACAAGAAACCACCAAAAATTTTAACCAGTCATCGTTCTCACAACACTGAGGAGAAGTCATTCGAAATGACTTCTCCATGCATTTTATGCATTGGTAAAAGCACTATGATGAAAAGTGTGATATGTTTTCAGGTATCTCCTATACTAATAGAGCCACATGCTCACCGGTTTGCCACATGATGTAGGCCTATGGACTGAACAAGAAACCACCAAAAATTTTAACCAGTCATCGTTCTCACAACACTGAGGACCAGTCATTCGAAATGACTTCACCATGCATTTTATGCTTTGGTAAAAGCACTATGATGAAAAGTGTGATATGTTTTCAGGTATCTCCTATACTAATAGAGCCACATGCTCACCGGTTTGCCACATGATGTAGGCCTATGGACTGAACAAGAAACCACCAAAAATTTTAACCAGTCATCGTTCTCACAACACTGAGGACCAGTCATTCGAAATGACTTCTCCATGCATTTTATGCATTGGTAAAAGCACTATGATGAAAAGTGTGATATGTTTTCAGGTATCTCCTATACTAATAGAGCCACATGCTCACCGGTTTGCCACATGATGTAGGCCTATGGACTGAACAAGAAACCACCAAAAATTTTAACCAGTCATCGTTCTCACAACACTGAGGACCAGTCATTCGAAATGACTTCTCCATGCATTTTATGCATTGGTAAAAGCACTATGATGAAAAGTGTGATATGTTTTCAGGTATCTCCTATACTAATAGAGCCACATGCTCACCGGTTTGCCACATGATGTAGGCCTATGGACTGAACAAGAAACCACCAAAAATTTTAACCAGTCATCGTTCTCACAACACTGAGGACCAGTCATTCGAAATGACTTCTCCATGCATTTTATGCATTGGTAAAAGCACTATGATGAAAAGTGTGATATGTTTTCAGGTATCTCCTATACTAATAGAGCCACATGCTCACCGGTTTGCCACATGATGTAGGCCTATGGACTGAACAAGAAACCACCAAAAATTTTAACCAGTCATCGTTCTCACAACACTGAGGACCAGTCATTCGAAATGACTTCTCCATGCATTTTATGCATTGGTAAAAGCACTATGATGAAAAGTGTGATATGTTTTCAGGTATCTCCTATACTAATAGAGCCACATGCTCACCGGTTTGCCACATGATGTAGGCCTATGGACTGAACAAGAAACCACCAAAAATTTTAACCAGTCATCGTTCTCACAACACTGAGGACCAGTCATTCGAAATGACTTCTCCATGCATTTTATGCATTGGTAAAAGCACTATGATGAAAAGTGTTATTTGTTTTCAGGTATCTCCTATAATAATAGAGCCACATGCTCACCGGTTTGCCACATGATGTAGGCCTATGGACTGAACAAGAAACCACCAAAAATTTTAACCAGTCATCGTTCTCACAACACTGAGGACCAGTCATTCGAAATGACTTCTCCATGCATTTTATGCATTGGTAAAAGCACTATGATGAAAAGTGTGATATGTTTTCAGGTATCTCCTATACTAATAGAGCCACATGCTCACCGGTTTGCCACATGATGTAGGCCTATGGACTGAACAAGAAACCTCCAAAAATTTTAACCAGTCATCGTTCTCACAACACTGAGGACCAGTCATTCGAAATGACTTCTCTATGCATTTTATGCATTGGTAAAAGCACTATGATGAAAAGTGTGATATGTTTTCAGGTATCTCCTATACTAATAGAGCCACATGCTCACCGGATTGCCACATGATGTAGGCCTATGGACTGAACAAGAAACCACCAAAAATTTTAACCAGTCATCGTTCTCACAACACTGAGGACCAGTCATTCGAAATGACTTCTCCATGCATTTTATGCATTGGTAAAAGCACTATGATGAAAAGTGTGATATGTTTTCAGGTATCTCCTATACTAATAGAGCCACATGCTCACCGGTTTGCCACATGATGTAGGCCTATGGACTGAACAAGAAACCACCAAAAATTTTAACCAGTCATCGTTCTCACAACACTGAGGACCAGTCATTCGAAATGACTTCTCCATGCATTTTATGCATTGGTAAAAGCACTATGATGAAAAGTGTGATATGTTTTCAGGTATCTCCTATACTAATAGAGCCACATGCTCACCGGTTTGCCACATGATGTAGGCCTATGGACTGAACAAGAAACCACCAAAAATTTTAACCAGTCATCGTTCTCACAACACTGAGGACCAGTCATTCGAAATGACTTCTCCATGCATTTTATGCATTGGTAAAAGCACTATGATGAAAAGTGTGCTATGTTTTCAGGTATCTCCTATACTAATAGAGCCACATGCTCACCGGTTTGCCACATGATGTAGGCCTATGGACTGAACAAGAAACCTCCAAAAATTTTAACCAGTCATCGTTCTCACAACACTGAGGACCAGTCATTCGAAATGACTTCTCCATGCATTTTATGCATTGGTAAAAGCATTATGATGAAAAGTGTGATATGTTTTCAGGTATCTCCTATACTAATAGAGCCACATGCTCACCGGTTTGCCACATGATGTAGGCCTATGGACTGAACAAGAAACCACCAAAAATTTTAACCAGTCATCGTTCTCACAACACTGAGGACCAGTCATTCGAAATGACTTCTCCATGCATTTTATGCATTGGTAAAAGCACTATGATGAAAAGTGTGATATGTTTTCAGGTATCTCCTATACTAATAGAGCCACATGCTCACCGGTTTGCCACATGATGTAGGCCTATGGACTGAACAAGAAACCACCAAAAATTTTAACCAGTCATCGTTCTCACAACACTGAGGACCAGTCATTCGAAATGACTTCTCCATGCATTTTATGCATTGGTAAAAGCACTATGATGAAAAGTGTGATATGTTTTCAGGTATCTCCTATACTAATAGAGCCACATGCTCACCGGTTTGCCACATGATGTAGGCCTATGGACTGAACAAGAAACCACCAAAAATTTTAACCAGTCATCGTTCTCACAACACTGAGGACCAGTCATTCGAAATGACTTCTCCATGCATTTTATGCATTGGTAAAAGCACTATGATGAAAAGTGTGATATGTTTTCAGGTATCTCCTATACTAATAGAGCCACATGCTCACCGGTTTGCCATATGATGTAGGCCTATGGACTGAACAAGAAACCACCAAAAATTTTAACCAGTCATCGTTCTCACAACACTGAGGACCAGTCATTCGAAATGACTTCTCCATGCATTTTATGCATTGGTAAAAGCACTATGATGAAAAGTGTTATTTGTTTTCAGGTATCTCCTATAATAATAGAGCCACATGCTCACCGGTTTGCCACATGATGTAGGCCTATGGACTGAACAAGAAACCACCAAAAATTTTAACCAGTCATCGTTCTCACAACACTGAGGACCAGTCATTCGAAATGACTTCTCCATGCATTTTATGCATTGGTAAAAGCACTATGATGAAAAGTGTGATATGTTTTCAGGTATCTCCTATACTAATAGAGCCACATGCTCACCGGTTTGCCACATGATGTAGGCCTATGGACTGAACAAGAAACCACCAAAAATTTTAACCAGTCATCGTTCTCACAACACTGAGGACCAGTCATTCGAAATGACTTCTCTATGCATTTTATGCATTGGTAAAAGCACTATGATGAAAAGTGTGATATGTTTTCAGGTATCTCCTATACTAATAGAGCCACATGCTCACCGGATTGCCACATGATGTAGGCCTATGGACTGAACAAGAAACCACCAAAAATTTTAACCAGTCATCGTTCTCACAACACTGAGGACCAGTCATTCGAAATGACTTCTCCATGCATTTTATGCATTGGTAAAAGCACTATGATGAAAAGTGTGATATGTTTTCAGGTATCTCCTATACTAATAGAGCCACATGCTCACCGGTTTGCCACATGATGTAGGCCTATGGACTGAACAAGAAACCACCAAAAATTTTAACCAGTCATCGTTCTCACAACACTGAGGACCAGTCATTCGAAATGACTTCTCCATGCATTTTATGCATTGGTAAAAGCACTATGATGAAAAGTGTGATATGTTTTCAGGTATCTCCTATACTAATAGAGCCACATGCTCACCGGTTTGCCACATGATGTAGGCCTATGGACTGAACAAGAAACCACCAAAAATTTTAACCAGTCATCGTTCTCACAACACTGAGGACCAGTCATTCGAAATGACTTCTCCATGCATTTTATGCATTGGTAAAAGCACTATGATGAAAAGTGTGCTATGTTTTCAGGTATCTCCTATACTAATAGAGCCACATGCTCACCGGTTTGCCACATGATGTAGGCCTATGGACTGAACAAGAAACCTCCAAAAATTTTAACCAGTCATCGTTCTCACAACACTGAGGACCAGTCATTCGAAATGACTTCTCCATGCATTTTATGCATTGGTAAAAGCATTATGATGAAAAGTGTGATATGTTTTCAGGTATCTCCTATACTAATAGAGCCACATGCTCACCGGTTTGCCACATGATGTAGGCCTATGGACTGAACAAGAAACCACCAAAAATTTTAACCAGTCATCGTTCTCACAACACTGAGGACCAGTCATTCGAAATGACTTCACCATGCATTTTATGCTTTGGTAAAAGCACTATGATGAAAAGTGTGATATGTTTTCAGGTATCTCCTATACTAATAGAGCCACATGCTCACCGGTTTGCCACATGATGTAGGCCTATGGACTGAACAAGAAACCTCCAAAAATTTTAACCAGTCATCGTTCTCACAACACTGAGGACCAGTCATTCGAAATGACTTCTCCATGCATTTTATGCATTGGTAAAAGCACTATGATGAAAAGTGTGATATGTTTTCAGGTATCTCCTATACTAATAGAGCCACATGCTCACCGGTTTGCCACATGATGTAGGCCTATGGACTGAACAAGAAACCACCAAAAATTTTAAACAGTCATCGTTCTCACAACACTGAGGACCAGTCATTCGAAATGACATCTCCATGCATTTTATGCATTGGTAAAAGCACTATGATGAAAAGTGTGATATGTTTTCAGGTATCTCCTATACTAATAGAGCCACATGCTCACCGGTTTGCCACATGATGTAGGCCTATGGACTGAACAAGAAACCACCAAAAATTTTAACCAGTCATCGTTCTCACAACACTGAGGACCAGTCATTCGAAATGACTTCTCCATGCATTTTATGCATTGGTAAAAGCACTATGATGAAAAGTGTGATATGTTTTCAGGTATCTCCTATACTAATAGAGCCACATGCTCACCGGTTTGCCACATGATGTAGGCCTATGGACTGAACAAGAAACCACCAAAAATTTTAACCAGTCATCGTTCTCACAACACTGAGGACCAGTCATTCGAAATGACTTCTCCATGCATTTTATGCATTGGTAAAAGCACTATGATGAAAAGTGTGATATGTTTTCAGGTATCTCCTATACTAATAGAGCCACATGCTCACCGGTTTGCCACATGATGTAGGCCTATGGACTGAACAAGAAACCACCAAAAATTTTAACCAGTCATCGTTCTCACAACACTGAGGACCAGTCATTCGAAATGACTTCTCCATGCATTTTATGCATTGGTAAAAGCACTATGATGAAAAGTGTGATATGTTTTCAGGTATCTCCTATACTAATAGAGCCACATGCTCACCGGTTTGCCACATGATGTAGGCCTATGGACTGAACAAGAAACCACCAAAAATTTTAACCAGTCATCGTTCTCACAACACTGAGGACCAGTCATTCGAAATGACTTCTCTATGCATTTTATGCATTGGTAAAAGCACTATGATGAAAAGTGTGATATGTTTTCAGGTATCTCCTATACTAATAGAGCCACATGCTCACCGGATTGCCACATGATGTAGGCCTATGGACTGAACAAGAAACCACCAAAAATTTTAACCAGTCATCGTTCTCACAACACTGAGGACCAGTCATTCGAAATGACTTCTCCATGCATTTTATGCATTGGTAAAAGCACTATGATGAAAAGTGTGATATGTTTTCAGGTATCTCCTATACTAATAGAGCCACATGCTCACCGGTTTGCCACATGATGTAGGCCTATGGACTGAACAAGAAACCACCAAAAATTTTAACCAGTCATCGTTCTCACAACACTGAGGACCAGTCATTCGAAATGACTTCTCCATGCATTTTATGCATTGGTAAAAGCACTATGATGAAAAGTGTGATATGTTTTCAGGTATCTCCTATACTAATAGAGCCACATGCTCACCGGTTTGCCACATGATGTAGGCCTATGGACTGAACAAGAAACCACCAAAATTTTTAACCAGTCATCGTTCTCACAACACTGAGGACCAGTCATTCGAAATGACTTCTCCATGCATTTTATGCATTGGTAAAAGCACTATGATGAAAAGTGTGATATGTTTTCAGGTATCTCCTATACTAATAGAGCCACATGCTCACCGGTTTGCCACATGATGTAGGCCTATGGACTGAACAAGAAACCACCAAAAATTTTAACCAGTCATCGTTCTCACAACACTGAGGACCAGTCATTCGAAATGACTTCTCCATGCATTTTATGCATTGGTAAAAGCACTATGATGAAAAGTGTGATATGTTTTCAGGTATCTCCTATACTAATAGAGCCACATGCTCACCGGTTTGCCACATGATGTAGGCCTATGGACTGAACAAGAAACCACCAAAAATTTTAAACAGTCATCGTTCTCACAACACTGAGGACCAGTCATTCGAAATGACTTCTCCATGCATTTTATGCATTGGTAAAAGCACTATGATGAAAAGTGTGATATGTTTTCAGGTATCTCCTATACTAATAGAGCCACATGCTCACCGGTTTGCCACATGATGTAGGCCTATGGACTGAACAAGAAACCACCAAAAATTTTAAACAGTCATCGTTCTCACAACACTGAGGACCAGTCATTCGAAATGACTTCTCCATGCATTTTATGCATTGGTAAAAGCACTATGATGAAAAGTGTGATATGTTTTCAGGTATCTCCTATACTAATAGAGCCACATGCTCACCGGTTTGCCACATGATGTAGGCCTATGGACTGAACAAGAAACCACCAAAAATTTTAACCAGTCATCGTTCTCACAACACTGAGGACCAGTCATTCGAAATGACTTCTCCATGCATTTTATGCATTGGTAAAAGCACTATGATGAAAAGTGTGATATGTTTTCAGGTATCTCCTATACTAATAGAGCCACATGCTCACCGGTTTGCCACATGATGTAGGCCTATGGACTGAACAAGAAACCACCAAAAATTTTAAACAGTCATCGTTCTCACAACACTGAGGACCAGTCATTCGAAATGACTTCTCCATGCATTTTATGCATTGGTAAAAGCACTATGATGAAAAGTGTGATATGTTTTCAGGTATCTCCTATACTAATAGAGCCACATGCTCACCGGTTTGCCACATGATGTAGGCCTATGGACTGAACAAGAAACCACCAAAAATTTTAACCAGTCATCGTTCTCACAACATTGAGGACCAGTCATTCGAAATGACTTCTCCATGCATTTTATGCATTGGTAAAAGCACTATGATGAAAAGTGTGATATGTTTTCAGGTATCTCCTATACTAATAGAGCCACATGCTCACCGGATTGCCACATGATGTAGGCCTATGGACTGAACAAGAAACCACCAAAAATTTTAACCAGTCATCGTTCTCACAACACTGAGGACCAGGCATTCGAAATGACTTCTCCATGCATTTTATGCATTGGTAAAAGCACTATGATGAAAAGTGTGATATGTTTTCAGGTATCTCCTATACTAATAGAGCCACATGCTCACCGGTTTGCCACATGATGTAGGCCTATGGACTGAACAAGAAACCACCAAAAATTTTAACCAGTCATCGTTCTCACAACACTGAGGACCAGTCATTCGAAATGACTTCTCCATGCATTTTATGCATTGGTAAAAGCACTATGATGAAAAGTGTAATATGTTTTCAGGTATCTCCTATACTAATAGAGCCACATGCTCACCGGTTTGCCACATGATGTAGGCCTATGGACTGAACAAGAAACCACCAAAAATTTTAACCAGTCATCGTTCTCACAACACTGAGGACCAGTCATTCGAAATGACTTCTCCATGCATTTTATGCATTGGTAAAAGCACTATGATGAAAAGTGTGATATGTTTTCAGGTATCTCCTATACTAATAGAGCCACATGCTCACCGGTTTGCCACATGATGTAGGCCTATGGACTGAACAAGAAACCACCAAAAATTTTAACCAGTCATCGTTCTCACAACACTGAGGACCAGTCATTCGAAATGACTTCTCCATGCATTTTATGCATTGGTAAAAGCACTATGATGAAAAGCGTGATATGTTTTCAGGTATCTCCTATACTAATAGAGCCACATGCTCACCGGTTTGCCACATTATGTAGGCCTATGGACTGAACAAGAAACCACCAAAAATTTTAACCAGTCATCGTTCTCACAACACTGAGGACCAGTCATTCGAAATGACTTCTCCATGCATTTTATGCATTGGTAAAAACACTATGATGAAAAGTGTGATATGTTTTCAGGTATCTCCTATACTAATAGAGCCACATGCTCACCGGTTTGCCACATGATGTAGGCCTATGGACTGAACAAGAAACCACCAAAAATTTTAACCAGTCATCGTTCTCACAACACTGAGGACCAGTCATTCGAAATGACTTCTCCATGCATTTTATGCATTGGTAAAAGCACTATGATGAAAAGTGTGATATGTTTTCAGGTATCTCGTATACTAATAGAGCCACATGCTCACCGGTTTGCCACATGATGTAGGCCTATGGACTGAACAAGAAACCACCAAAAATTTTAACCAGTCATCGTTCTCACAACACTGAGGACCAGTCATTCGAAATGACTTCTCCATGCATTTTATGCATTGGTAAAAGCACTATGATGAAAAGTGTGATATGTTTTCAGGTATCTCCTATACTAATAGAGCCACATGCTCACCGGTTTGCCACATGATGTAGGCCTATGGACTGAACAAGAAACCACCAAAAATTTTAACCAGTCATCGTTCTCACAACACTGAGGACCAGTCATTCGAAATGACTTCTCCATGCATTTTATGCATTGGTAAAAGCACTATGATGAAAAGTGTGATATGTTTTCAGGTATCTCCTATACTAATAGAGCCACATGCTCACCGGTTTGCCACATGATGTAGGCCTATGGACTGAACAAGAAACCACCAAAAATTTTAAACAGTCATCGTTCTCACAACACTGAGGACCAGTCATTCGAAATGACTTCTCCATGCATTTTATGCATTGGTAAAAGCACTATGATGAAAAGTGTGATATGTTTTCAGGTATCTCCTATACTAATAGAGCCACATGCTCACCGGTTTGCCACATGATGTAGGCCTATGGACTGAACAAGAAACCACCAAAAATTTTAACCAGTCATCATTCTCACAACACTGAGGACCAGTCATTCGAAATGACTTCTCCATGCATTTTATGCATTGGTAAAAGCACTATGATGAAAAGTGTGATATGTTTTCAGGTATCTCCTATACTAATAGAGCCACATACTCACCGGTTTGCCACATGATGTAGGCCTATGGACTGAACAAGAAAGCACCAAAAATTTTAACCAGTCATCGTTCTCACAACACTGAGGACCAGTCATTCGAAATGACTTCTCCATGCATTTTATGCATTGGTAAAAGCACTATGATGAAAAGTGTGATATGTTTTCAGGTATCTCCTATACTAATAGAGCCACATGCTCACCGGTTTGCCACATGATGTAGGCCTATGGACTGAACAAGAAACCACCAAAAATTTTAACCAGTCAACGTTCTCACAACACTGAGGACCAGTCATTCGAAATGACTTCTCCATGCATTTTATGCATTGGTAAAAGCACTATGATGAAAAGTGTGATATGTTTTCAGGTACCTCCTATACTAATAGAGCCACATGCTCACCGGTTTGCCACATGATGTAGGCCTATGGACTGAACAAGAAACCACCAAAAATTTTAACCAGTCATCGTTCTCACAACACTGAGGACCAGTCATTCGAAATGACTTCTCCATGCATTTTATGCATTGGTAAAAGCACTATGATGAAAAGTGTGATATGTTTTCAGGTATCTCCTATACTAATAGAGCCACATGCTCACCGGTTTGCCACATGATGTAGGCCTATGGACTGAACAAGAAACCACCAAAAATTTTAACCAGTCATCGTTCTCACAACACTGAGGACCAGTCATTCGAAATGACTTCTCCATGCATTTTATGCATTGGTAAAAGCACTATGATGAAAAGTGTGATATGTTTTCAGGTATCTCCTATACTAATAGAGCCACATGCTCACCGGTTTGCCACATGATGTAGGCCTATGGACTGAACAAGAAACCACCAAAAATTTTAACCAGTCATCATTCTCACAACACTGAGGACCAGTCATTCGAAATGACTTCTCCATGCATTTTATGCATTGGTAAAAGCACTATGATGAAAAGTGTGATATGTTTTCAGGTATCTCCTATACTAATAGAGCCACATGCTCACCGGTTTGCCACATGATGTAGGCCTATGGACTGAACAAGAAACCACCAAAAATTTTAACCAGTCATCGTTCTCACAACACTGAGGACCAGTCATTCGAAATGACTTCTCCATGCATTTTATGCATTGGTAAAAGCACTATGATGAAAAGTGTGATATGTTTTCAGGTATCTCCTATACTAATAGAGCCACATGCTCACCGGTTTGCCACATGATATAGGCCTATGGACTGAACAAGAAACCACCAAAAATTTTAACCAGTCATCGTTCTCACAACACTGAGGACCAGGGATTCGAAATGACTTCTCCATGCATTTTATGCATTGGTAAAAGCACTATGATGAAAAGTGTGATATGTTTTCAGGTATCTCCTATACTAATAGAGCCACATGCTCACCGGTTTGCCACATGATGTAGGCCTATGTACTGAACAAGAAACCACCAAAAATTTTAACCAGTCATCGTTCTCACAACACTGAGGACCAGTCATTCGAAATGACTTCTCCATGCATTTTATGCATTGGTAAAAGCACTATGATGAAAAGTGTGATATGTTTTCAGGTATCTCCTATACTAATAGAGCCACATGCTCACCGGTTTGCCACATAGTAACATAGTAACATAGTAACATAGTTAGTAAGGCCGAAAAAAGACATTTGTCCATCCAGTTCAGCCTATATTCCATCATAATAAATACCCAGATCTACGTCCTTCTACAGAACCTAATAATTGTATGATACAATATTGTTCTGCTCCAGGAAGACATCCAGGCCTCTCTTGAACCCCTCGACTGAGTTCGCCATCACCACCTCCTCAGGCAAGCAATTCCAGATTCTCACTGCCCTAACAGTAAAGAATCCTCTTCTATGTTGGTGGAAAAACCTTCTCTCCTCCAGACGCAAAGAATGCCCCCTTGTGCCCATCACCTTCCTTGGTATAAACAGATCCTCAGCGAGATATTTGTATTGTCCCCTTATATACTTATACATGGTTATTAGATCGCCCCTCAGTCGTCTTTTTTCTAGACTAAATAATCCTAATTTCGCTAATCTATCTGGGTATTGTAGTTCTCCCATCCCCTTTATTAATTTTGTTGCCCTCCTTTGTACTCTCTCTAGTTCCATTATATCCTTCCTGAGCACCGGTGCCCAAAACTGGACACAGTACTCCATGTGCGGTCTAACTAGGGATTTGTACAGAGGCAGTATAATGCTCTCATCATGTGTATCCAGACCTCTTTTAATGCACCCCATGATCCTGTTTGCCTTGGCAGCTGCTGCCTGGCACTGGCTGCTCCAGGTAAGTTTATCATTAACTAGGATCCCCAAGTCCTTCTCCCTGTCAGATTTACCCAGTGGTTTCCCGTTCAGTGTGTAATGGTGATATTGATTCCCTCTTCCCATGTGTATAACCTTACATTTATCATTGTTAAACCTCATCTGCCACCTTTCAGCCCAAGTTTCCAACTTATCCAGATCCATCTGTAGCAGAATACTATCTTCTCTTGTATTAACTGCTTTACATAGTTTTGTATCATCTGCAAATATCGATATTTTACTGTGTAAACCTTCTACCAGATCATTAATGAATATGTTGAAGAGAACAGGTCCCAATACTGACCCCTGCGGTACCCCACTGGTCACTTCGACCCAGTTAGAGACTATACCATTTATAACCACCCTCTGCTTTCTATCACTAAGCCAGTTACTAACCCATTTACACACATTTTCCCCCAGACCAAGCATTCTCATTTTGTGTACCAACCTCTTGTGCGGCACGGTATCAAACGCTTTGGAAAAATCGAGATATACCACGTCCAATGACTCACCGTGGTCCAGTCTATAGCTTACCTCTTCATAAAAACTGATTAGATTGGTTTGACAGGAGCGATTTCTCATAAACCCATGCTGATATGGAGTTAAACAGTTATTCTCATTGAGATAATCCAGAATAACATCCCTCAGAAACCCTTCAAATATTTTACCAACAATAGAGGTTAGACTTACTGGCCTATAATTTCCAGGTTCACTTTTAGAGCCCTTTTTGAATATTGGCACCACATTTGCTATGCGCCAGTCCTGCGGAACAGACCCTGTTGCTATAGAGTCACTAAAAATAAGAAATAATGGTTTATCTATTACATTACTTAGTTCTCTTAGTACTCGTGGGTGTATGCCATCCGGACCCGGAGATTTATCTATTTTAATCTTATTTAGCCGGTTTCGCACCTCTTCTTGGGTTAGATTGGTGACCCTTAATATAGGGTTTTCATTGTTTCTTGGGATTTCACCTAGCATTTCATTTTCCACCGTGAATACCGTGGAGAAGAAGGTGTTTAATATGTTAGCTTTTTCCTCGTCATCTACAACCATTCTTTCCTCACTATTTTTTAAGGGGCCTACATTTTCAGTTTTTATTCTTTTACTATTGATATAGTTGAAGAACAGTTTGGGATTAGTTTTACTCTCCTTAGCAATGTGCTTCTCTGTTTCCTTTTTGGCAGCTTTAATTAGTTTTTTAGATAAAGTATTTTTCTCCCTATAGTTTTTTAGAGCTTCAATGGTGCCATCCTGCTTTAGTAGTGCAAATGCTTTCTTTTTACTGTTAATTGCCTGTCTTACTTCTTTGTTTAGCCACATTGGGTTTTTCCTATTTCTAGTCCTTTTATTCCCACAAGGTATAAACCGCTTACACTGCCTATTTAGGATGTTCTTAAACATTTCCCATTTATTATCTGTATTCTCATTTCTGAGGATATTGTCCCAGTCTACCAGATTAAGGGCATCTCTAAGCTGTTCAAACTTTGCCTTCCTAAAGTTCAATGTTTTTGTGACTCCCTGACAAGTCCCCCTAGTGAAAGACAGGTGAAACTGCACAATATTGTGGTCGCTATTTCCTAAATGCCCAACCACCTGCAGATTTGTTATTCTGTCAGGTCTATTAGATAGTATTAGGTCTAAAAGTGCTGCTCCTCTGGTTGGATTCTGCACCAATTGTGAAAGATAATTTTTCTTGGTTATTAGCAGAAACCTGTTGCCTTTATGGGTTTCACAGGTTTCTGTTTCCCAGTTAATATCCGGGTAGTTAAAGTCCCCCATAACCACATGATGTAGGCCTATGGACTGAACAAGAAACCACCAAAAATTTTAACCAGTCATCGTTCTCACAACACTGAGGACCAGTCATTCGAAATGACTTCTCCATGCATTTTATGCATTGGTAAAAGCACTATGATGAAAAGTGTGATATGTTTTCAGGTATCTCCTATACTAATAGAGCCACATGCTCACCGGTTTGCCACATGATGTAGGCCTATGGACTGAACAAGAAACCACCAAAAATTTTAAACAGTCATCGTTCTCACAACACTGAGGACCAGTCATTCGAAATGACTTCTCCATGCATTTTATGCATTGGTAAAAGCACTATGATGAAAAGTGTGATATGTTTTCAGGTATCTCCTATACTAATAGAGCCACATGCTCACCGGTTTGCCACATGATGTAGGCCTATGGACTGAACAAGAAACCACCAAAAATTTTAACCAGTCATCGTTCTCACAACACTGAGGACCAGTCATTCGAAATGACTTCTCCATGCATTTTATGCATTGGTAAAAGCACTATGATGAAAAGTGTGATATGTTTTCAGGTATCTCCTATACTAATAGAGCCACATGCTCACCGGTTTGCCACATGATGTAGGCCTATGGACTGAACAAGAAACCACCAAAAATTTTAAACAGTCATCGTTCTCACAACACTGAGGACCAGTCATTCGAAATGACTTCTCCATGCATTTTATGCATTGGTAAAAGCACTATGATGAAAAGTGTGATATGTTTTCAGGTATCTCCTATACTAATAGAGCCACATGCTCACCGGTTTGCCACATGATGTAGGCCTATGGACTGAACAAGAAACCACCAAAAATTTTAACCAGTCATCGTTCTCACAACATTGAGGACCAGTCATTCGAAATGACTTCTCCATGCATTTTATGCATTGGTAAAAGCACTATGATGAAAAGTGTGATATGTTTTCAGGTATCTCC
Source organism: Ranitomeya imitator (assembly GCF_032444005.1). Taxonomy (NCBI): domain Eukaryota; kingdom Metazoa; phylum Chordata; class Amphibia; order Anura; family Dendrobatidae; genus Ranitomeya; species Ranitomeya imitator. Next base: position 183,474 of record NW_027193512.1, on the reverse strand, counting down.
TATACTAATAGAGCCACATGCTCACCGGTTTGCCACATGATGTAGGCCTATGGACTGAACAAGAAACCACCAAAAATTTTAACCAGTCATCGTTCTCACAACACTGAGGACCAGGCATTCGAAATGACTTCTCCATGCATTTTATGCATTGGTAAAAGCACTATGATGAAAAGTGTGATATGTTTTCAGGTATCTCCTATACTAATAGAGCCACATGCTCACCGGTTTGCCACATGATGTAGGCCTATGGACTGAACAAGAAACCACCAAAAATTTTAACCAGTCATCGTTCTCACAACACTGAGGACCAGTCATTCGAAATGACTTCTCCATGCATTGTATGCATTGGTAAAAGCACTATGATGAAAAGTGTAATATGTTTTCAGGTATCTCCTATACTAATAGAGCCACATGCTCACCGGTTTGCCACATGATGTAGGCCTATGGACTGAACAAGAAACCACCAAAAATTTTAACCAGTCATCGTTCTCACAACACTGAGGACCAGTCATTCGAAATGACTTCTCCATGCATTTTATGCATTGGTAAAAGCACTATGATGAAAAGTGTGATATGTTTTCAGGTATCTCCTATACTAATAGAGCCACATGCTCACCGGTTTGCCACATGATGTAGGCCTATGGACTGAACAAGAAACCACCAAAAATTTTAACCAGTCATCGTTCTCACAACACTGAGGACCAGTCATTCGAAATGACTTCTCCATGCATTTTATGCATTGGTAAAAGCACTATGATGAAAAGCGTGATATGTTTTCAGGTATCTCCTATACTAATAGAGCCACATGCTCACCGGTTTGCCACATTATGTAGGCCTATGGACTGAACAAGAAACCACCAAAAATTTTAACCAGTCATCGTTCTCACAACACTGAGGACCAGTCATTCGAAATGACTTCTCCATGCATTTTATGCATTGGTAAAAACACTATGATGAAAAGTGTGATATGTTTTCAGGTATCTCCTATACTAATAGAGCCACATGCTCACCGGTTTGCCACATGATGTAGGCCTATGGACTGAACAAGAAACCACCAAAAATTTTAACCAGTCATCGTTCTCACAACACTGAGGACCAGTCATTCGAAATGACTTCTCCATGCATTTTATGCATTGGTAAAAGCACTATGATGAAAAGTGTGATATGTTTTCAGGTATCTCGTATACTAATAGAGCCACATGCTCACCGGTTTGCCACATGATGTAGGCCTATGGACTGAACAAGAAACCACCAAAAATTTTAACCAGTCATCGTTCTCACAACACTGAGGACCAGTCATTCGAAATGACTTCTCCATGCATTTTATGCATTGGTAAAAGCACTATGATGAAAAGTGTGATATGTTTTCAGGTATCTCCTATACTAATAGAGCCACATGCTCACCGGTTTGCCACATGATGTAGGCCTATGGACTGAACAAGAAACCACCAAAAATTTTAACCAGTCATCGTTCTCACAACACTGAGGACCAGTCATTCGAAATGACTTCTCCATGCATTTTATGCATTGGTAAAAGCACTATGATGAAAAGTGTGATATGTTTTCAGGTATCTCCTATACTAATAGAGCCACATGCTCACCGGTTTGCCACATGATGTAGGCCTATGGACTGAACAAGAAACCACCAAAAATTTTAACCAGTCATCGTTCTCACAACACTGAGGACCAGTCATTCGAAATGACTTCTCCATGCATTTTATGCATTGGTAAAAGCACTATGATGAAAAGTGTGATATGTTTTCAGGTATCTCCTATACTAATAGAGCCACATGCTCACCGGTTTGCCACATGATGTAGGCCTATGGACTGAACAAGAAACCACCAAAAATTTTAAACAGTCATCGTTCTCACAACACTGAGGACCAGTCATTCGAAATGACTTCTCCATGCATTTTATGCATTGGTAAAAGCACTATGATGAAAAGTGTGATATGTTTTCAGGTATCTCCTATACTAATAGAGCCACATGCTCACCGGTTTGCCACATGATGTAGGCCTATGGACTGAACAAGAAACCACCAAAAATTTTAACCAGTCATCATTCTCACAACACTGAGGACCAGTCATTCGAAATGACTTCTCCATGCATTTTATGCATTGGTAAAAGCACTATGATGAAAAGTGTGATATGTTTTCAGGTATCTCCTATACTAATAGAGCCACATACTCACCGGTTTGCCACATGATGTAGGCCTATGGACTGAACAAGAAAGCACCAAAAATTTTAACCAGTCATCGTTCTCACAACACTGAGGACCAGTCATTCGAAATGACTTCTCCATGCATTTTATGCATTGGTAAAAGCACTATGATGAAAAGTGTGATATGTTTTCAGGTATCTCCTATACTAATAGAGCCACATGCTCACCGGTTTGCCACATGATGTAGGCCTATGGACTGAACAAGAAACCACCAAAAATTTTAACCAGTCAACGTTCTCACAACACTGAGGACCAGTCATTCGAAATGACTTCTCCATGCATTTTATGCATTGGTAAAAGCACTATGATGAAAAGTGTGATATGTTTTCAGGTACCTCCTATACTAATAGAGCCACATGCTCACCGGTTTGCCACATGATGTAGGCCTATGGACTGAACAAGAAACCACCAAAAATTTTAACCAGTCATCGTTCTCACAACACTGAGGACCAGTCATTCGAAATGACTTCTCCATGCATTTTATGCATTGGTAAAAGCACTATGATGAAAAGTGTGATATGTTTTCAGGTATCTCCTATACTAATAGAGCCACATGCTCACCGGTTTGCCACATGATGTAGGCCTATGGACTGAACAAGAAACCACCAAAAATTTTAACCAGTCATCGTTCTCACAACACTGAGGACCAGTCATTCGAAATGACTTCTCCATGCATTTTATGCATTGGTAAAAGCACTATGATGAAAAGTGTGATATGTTTTCAGGTATCTCCTATACTAATAGAGCCACATGCTCACCGGTTTGCCACATGATGTAGGCCTATGGACTGAACAAGAAACCACCAAAAATTTTAACCAGTCATCATTCTCACAACACTGAGGACCAGTCATTCGAAATGACTTCTCCATGCATTTTATGCATTGGTAAAAGCACTATGATGAAAAGTGTGATATGTTTTCAGGTATCTCCTATACTAATAGAGCCACATGCTCACCGGTTTGCCACATGATGTAGGCCTATGGACTGAACAAGAAACCACCAAAAATTTTAACCAGTCATCGTTCTCACAACACTGAGGACCAGTCATTCGAAATGACTTCTCCATGCATTTTATGCATTGGTAAAAGCACTATGATGAAAAGTGTGATATGTTTTCAGGTATCTCCTATACTAATAGAGCCACATGCTCACCGGTTTGCCACATGATATAGGCCTATGGACTGAACAAGAAACCACCAAAAATTTTAACCAGTCATCGTTCTCACAACACTGAGGACCAGGGATTCGAAATGACTTCTCCATGCATTTTATGCATTGGTAAAAGCACTATGATGAAAAGTGTGATATGTTTTCAGGTATCTCCTATACTAATAGAGCCACATGCTCACCGGTTTGCCACATGATGTAGGCCTATGTACTGAACAAGAAACCACCAAAAATTTTAACCAGTCATCGTTCTCACAACACTGAGGACCAGTCATTCGAAATGACTTCTCCATGCATTTTATGCATTGGTAAAAGCACTATGATGAAAAGTGTGATATGTTTTCAGGTATCTCCTATACTAATAGAGCCACATGCTCACCGGTTTGCCACATAGTAACATAGTAACATAGTAACATAGTTAGTAAGGCCGAAAAAAGACATTTGTCCATCCAGTTCAGCCTATATTCCATCATAATAAATACCCAGATCTACGTCCTTCTACAGAACCTAATAATTGTATGATACAATATTGTTCTGCTCCAGGAAGACATCCAGGCCTCTCTTGAACCCCTCGACTGAGTTCGCCATCACCACCTCCTCAGGCAAGCAATTCCAGATTCTCACTGCCCTAACAGTAAAGAATCCTCTTCTATGTTGGTGGAAAAACCTTCTCTCCTCCAGACGCAAAGAATGCCCCCTTGTGCCCATCACCTTCCTTGGTATAAACAGATCCTCAGCGAGATATTTGTATTGTCCCCTTATATACTTATACATGGTTATTAGATCGCCCCTCAGTCGTCTTTTTTCTAGACTAAATAATCCTAATTTCGCTAATCTATCTGGGTATTGTAGTTCTCCCATCCCCTTTATTAATTTTGTTGCCCTCCTTTGTACTCTCTCTAGTTCCATTATATCCTTCCTGAGCACCGGTGCCCAAAACTGGACACAGTACTCCATGTGCGGTCTAACTAGGGATTTGTACAGAGGCAGTATAATGCTCTCATCATGTGTATCCAGACCTCTTTTAATGCACCCCATGATCCTGTTTGCCTTGGCAGCTGCTGCCTGGCACTGGCTGCTCCAGGTAAGTTTATCATTAACTAGGATCCCCAAGTCCTTCTCCCTGTCAGATTTACCCAGTGGTTTCCCGTTCAGTGTGTAATGGTGATATTGATTCCCTCTTCCCATGTGTATAACCTTACATTTATCATTGTTAAACCTCATCTGCCACCTTTCAGCCCAAGTTTCCAACTTATCCAGATCCATCTGTAGCAGAATACTATCTTCTCTTGTATTAACTGCTTTACATAGTTTTGTATCATCTGCAAATATCGATATTTTACTGTGTAAACCTTCTACCAGATCATTAATGAATATGTTGAAGAGAACAGGTCCCAATACTGACCCCTGCGGTACCCCACTGGTCACTTCGACCCAGTTAGAGACTATTCCATTTATAACCACCCTCTGCTTTCTATCACTAAGCCAGTTACTAACCCATTTACACACATTTTCCCCCAGACCAAGCATTCTCATTTTGTGTACCAACCTCTTGTGCGGCACGGTATCAAACGCTTTGGAAAAATCGAGATATACCACGTCCAATGACTCACCGTGGTCCAGTCTATAGCTTACCTCTTCATAAAAACTGATTAGATTGGTTTGACAGGAGCGATTTCTCATAAACCCATGCTGATATGGAGTTAAACAGTTATTCTCATTGAGATAATCCAGAATAACATCCCTCAGAAACCCTTCAAATATTTTACCAACAATAGAGGTTAGACTTACTGGCCTATAATTTCCAGGTTCACTTTTAGAGCCCTTTTTGAATATTGGCACCACATTTGCTATGCGCCAGTCCTGCGGAACAGACCCTGTTGCTATAGAGTCACTAAAAATAAGAAATAATGGTTTATCTATTACATTACTTAGTTCTCTTAGTACTCGTGGGTGTATGCCATCCGGACCCGGAGATTTATCTATTTTAATCTTATTTAGCCGGTTTCGCACCTCTTTTTGGGTTAGATTGGTGACCCTTAATATAGGGTTTTCATTGTTTCTTGGGATTTCACCTAGCATTTCATTTTCCACCGTGAATACCGTGGAGAAGAAGGTGTTTAATATGTTAGCTTTTTCCTCGTCATCTACAACCATTCTTTCCTCACTATTTTTTAAGGGGCCTACATTTTCAGTTTTTATTCTTTTACTATTGATATAGTTGAAGAACAGTTTGGGATTAGTTTTACTCTCCTTAGCAATGTGCTTCTCTGTTTCCTTTTTGGCAGCTTTAATTAGTTTTTTAGATAAAGTATTTTTCTCCCTATAGTTTTTTAGAGCTTCAATGGTGCCATCCTGCTTTAGTAGTGCAAATGCTTTCTTTTTACTGTTAATTGCCTGTCTTACTTCTTTGTTTAGCCACATTGGGTTTTTCCTATTTCTAGTCCTTTTATTCCCACAAGGTATAAACCGCTTACACTGCCTATTTAGGATGTTCTTAAACATTTCCCATTTATTATCTGTATTCTCATTTCTGAGGATATTGTCCCAGTCTACCAGATTAAGGGCATCTCTAAGCTGTTCAAACTTTGCCTTCCTAAAGTTCAATGTTTTTGTGACTCCCTGACAAGTCCCCCTAGTGAAAGACAGGTGAAACTGCACAATATTGTGGTCGCTATTTCCTAAATGCCCAACCACCTGCAGATTTGTTATTCTGTCAGGTCTATTAGATAGTATTAGGTCTAAAAGTGCTGCTCCTCTGGTTGGATTCTGCACCAATTGTGAAAGATAATTTTTCTTGGTTATTAGCAGAAACCTGTTGCCTTTATGGGTTTCACAGGTTTCTGTTTCCCAGTTAATATCCGGGTAGTTAAAGTCCCCCATAACCACATGATGTAGGCCTATGGACTGAACAAGAAACCACCAAAAATTTTAACCAGTCATCGTTCTCACAACACTGAGGACCAGTCATTCGAAATGACTTCTCCATGCATTTTATGCATTGGTAAAAGCACTATGATGAAAAGTGTGATATGTGTTCAGGTATCTCCTATACTAATAGAGCCACATGCTCACCGGTTTGCCACATGATGTAGGCCTATGGACTGAACAAGAAACCACCAAAAATTTTAACCAGTCATCGTTCTCACAACACTGAGGACCAGTCATTCGAAATGACTTCTCCATGCATTTTATGCATTGGTAAAAGCACTATGATGAAAAGTGTGATATGTTTTCAGGTATCTCCTATACTAATAGAGCCACATGCTCACCGGTTTGCCACATGATGTAGGCCTATGGACTGAACAAGAAACCACCAAAAATTTTAACCAGTCATCGTTCTCACAACACTGAGGACCAGTCATTCGAAATGACTTCTCCATGCATTTTATGCATTGGTAAAAGCACTATGATGAAAAGTGTGATATGTTTTCAGGTATCTCCTATACTAATAGAGCCACATGCTCACCGGTTTGCCACATGATGTAGGCCTATGGACTGAACAAGAAACAACCAAAAATTTTAACCAGTCATCATTCTCACAACACTGAGGACCAGTCATTCGAAATGACTTCTCCATGCATTTTATGCATTGGTAAAAGCACTATGATGAAAAGTGTGATATGTTTTCAGGTATCTCCTATACTAATAGAGCCACATGCTCACCGGTTTGCCACATGATGTAGGCCTATGGACTGAACAAGAAACCACCAAAAATTTTAACCAGTCATCGTTCTCACAACACTGAGGACCAGTCATTCGAAATGACTTCTCCATGCATTTTATGCATTGGTAAAAGCACTATGATGAAAAGTGTGATATGTTTTCAGGTATCTCCTATACTAATAGAGCCACATGCTCACCGGTTTGCCACATGATGTAGGCCTATGGACTGAACAAGAAACCACCAAAAATTTTAACCAGTCATCGTTCTCACAACACTGAGGACCAGTCATTCGAAATGACTTCTCCATGCATTTTATGCATTGGTAAAAGCACTATGATGAAAAGTGTGATATGTTTTCAGGTATCTCCTATACTAATAGAGCCACATGCTCACCGGTTTGCCACATGATGTAGGCCTATGGACTGAACAAGAAACCACCAAAAATTTTAACCAGTCATCGTTCTCACAACACTGAGGACCAGTCATTCGAAATGACTTCTCCATGCATTTTATGCATTGGTAAAAGCACTATGATGAAAAGTGTGATATGTTTTCAGGTATCTCCTATACTAATAGAGCCACATGCTCACCGGTTTGCCACATGATGTAGGCCTATGGACTGAACAAGAAACCACCAAAAATTTTAACCAGTCATCGTTCTCACAACACTGAGGACCAGTCATTCGAAATGACTTCTCCATGCATTTTATGCATTGGTAAAAGCACTATGATGAAAAGTGTGATATGTTTTCAGGTATCTCCTATACTAATAGAGCCACATGCTCACCGGTTTGCCACATGATGTAGGCCTATGGACTGAACAAGAAACCACCAAAAATTTTAACCAGTCATCGTTCTCACAACACTGAGGACCAGTCATTCGAAATGACTTCTCCATGCATTTTATGCATTGGTAAAAGCACTATGATGAAAAGTGTGATATGTTTTCAGGTATCTCCTATACTAATAGAGCCACATGCTCACCTGTTTGCCACATGATGTAGGCCTATGGACTGAACAAGAAACCACCAAAAATTTTAACCAGTCATCGTTCTCACAACACTGAGGACCAGTCATTCGAAATGACTTCTCCATGCATTTTATGCATTGGTAAAAGCACTATGATGAAAAGTGTGATATGTTTTCAGGTATCTCCTATACTAATAGAGCCACATGCTCACCGGTTTGCCACATGATGTAGGCCTATGGACTGAACAAGAAACCACCAAAAATTTTAACCAGTCATCGTTCTCACAACACTGAGGACCAGTCATTCGAAATGACTTCTCCATGCATTTTATGCATTGGTAAAAGCACTATGATGAAAAGTGTGATATGTTTTCAGGTATCTCCTATACTAATAGAGCCACATGCTCACCGGTTTGCCACATGATGTAGGCCTATGGACTGAACAAGAAACCACCAAAAATTTTAACCAGTCATCGTTCTCACAACACTGAGGACCAGTCATTCGAAATGACTTCACCATGCATTTTATGCATTGGTAAAAGCACTATGATGAAAAGTGTGATATGTTTTCAGGTATCTCGTATACTAATAGAGCCACATGCTCACCGGTTTGCCACATGATGTAGGCCTATGGACTGAACAAGAAACCACCAAAAATTTTAACCAGTCATCGTTCTCACAACACTGAGGACCAGTCATTCGAAATGACTTCTCCATGCATTTTATGCATTGGTAAAAGCACTATGATGAAAAGTGTGATATGTGTTCAGGTATCTCCTATACTAATAGAGCCACATGCTCACCGGTTTGCCACATGATGTAGGCCTATGGACTGAACAAGAAACCACCAAAAATTTTAACCAGTCATCGTTCTCACAACACTGAGGACCAGTCATTCGAAATGACTTCTCCATGCATTTTATGCATTGGTAAAAGCACTATGATGAAAAGTGTGATATGTTTTCAGGTATCTCCTATACTAATAGAGCCACATGCTCACCGGTTTGCCACATGATGTAGGCCTATGGACTGAACAAGAAACCACCAAAAATTTTAACCAGTCATCGTTCTCACAACACTGAGGACCAGTCATTCGAAATGACTTCTCCATGCATTTTATGCATTGGTAAAAGCACTATGATGAAAAGTGTGATATGTTTTCAGGTATCTCCTATACTAATAGAGCCACATGCTCACCGGTTTGCCACATGATGTAGGCCTATGGACTGAACAAGAAACCACCAAAAATTTTAACCAGTCATCATTCTCACAACACTGAGGACCAGTCATTCGAAATGACTTCTCCATGCATTTTATGCATTGGTAAAAGCACTATGATGAAAAGTGTGATATGTTTTCAGGTATCTCCTATACTAATAGAGCCACATGCTCACCGGTTTGCCACATGATGTAGGCCTATGGACTGAACAAGAAACCACCAAAAATTTTAACCAGTCATCGTTCTCACAACACTGAGGACCAGTCATTCGAAATGACTTCTCCATGCATTTTATGCATTGGTAAAAGCACTATGATGAAAAGTGTGATATGTTTTCAGGTATCTCCTATACTAATAGAGCCACATGCTCACCGGTTTGCCACATGATGTAGGCCTATGGACTGAACAAGAAACCACCAAAAATTTTAACCAGTCATCGTTCTCACAACACTGAGGACCAGTCATTCGAAATGACTTCTCCATGCATTTTATGCATTGGTAAAAGCACTATGATGAAAAGTGTGATATGTTTTCAGGTATCTCCTATACTAATAGAGCCACATGCTCACCGGTTTGCCACATGATGTAGGCCTATGGACTGAACAAGAAACCACCAAAAATTTTAACCAGTCATCGTTCTCACAACACTGAGGACCAGTCATTCGAAATGACTTCTCCATGCATTTTATGCATTGGTAAAAGCACTATGATGAAAAGTGTGATATGTTTTCAGGTATCTCCTATACTAATAGAGCCACATGCTCACCGGTTTGCCACATGATGTAGGCCTATGGACTGAACAAGAAACCACCAAAAATTTTAACCAGTCATCGTTCTCACAACACTGAGGACCAGTCATTCGAAATGACTTCTCCATGCATTTTATGCATTGGTAAAAGCACTATGATGAAAAGTGTGATATGTTTTCAGGTATCTCCTATACTAATAGAGCCACATGCTCACCGGTTTGCCACATGATGTAGGCCTATGGACTGAACAAGAAACCACCAAAAATTTTAACCAGTCATCGTTCTCACAACACTGAGGACCAGTCATTCGAAATGACTTCTCCATGCATTTTATGCATTGGTAAAAGCACTATGATGAAAAGTGTGATATGTTTTCAGGTATCTCCTATACTAATAGAGCCACATGCTCACCTGTTTGCCACATGATGTAGGCCTATGGACTGAACAAGAAACCACCAAAAATTTTAACCAGTCATCGTTCTCACAACACTGAGGACCAGTCATTCGAAATGACTTCTCCATGCATTTTATGCATTGGTAAAAGCACTATGATGAAAAGTGTGATATGTTTTCAGGTATCTCCTATACTAATAGAGCCACATGCTCACCGGTTTGCCACATGATGTAGGCCTATGGACTGAACAAGAAACCACCAAAAATTTTAACCAGTCATCGTTCTCACAACACTGAGGACCAGTCATTCGAAATGACTTCTCCATGCATTTTATGCATTGGTAAAAGCACTATGATGAAAAGTGTGATATGTTTTCAGGTATCTCCTATACTAATAGAGCCACATGCTCACCGGTTTGCCACATGATGTAGGCCTATGGACTGAACAAGAAACCACCAAAAATTTTAACCAGTCATCGTTCTCACAACACTGAGGACCAGTCATTCGAAATGACTTCACCATGCATTTTATGCATTGGTAAAAGCACTATGATGAAAAGTGTGATATGTTTTCAGGTATCTCGTATACTAATAGAGCCACATGCTCACCGGTTTGCCACATGATGTAGGCCTATGGACTGAACAAGAAACCACCAAAAATTTTAACCAGTCATCGTTCTCACAACACTGAGGACCAGTCATTCGAAATGACTTCTCCATGCATTTTATGCATTGGTAAAAGCACTATGATGAAAAGTGTGATATGTTTTCAGGTATCTCCTATACTAATAGAGCCACATGCTCACCGGTTTGCCACATGATGTAGGCCTATGGACTGAACAAGAAACCACCAAAAATTTTAACCAGTCATCGTTCTCACAACACTGAGGACCAGTCATTCGAAATGATTTCTCCATGCATTTTATGCATTGGTAAAAGCACTATGATGAAAAGTGTGATATGTTTTCAGGTATCTCCTATACTAATAGAGCCACATGCTCACCGGTTTGCCACATGATGTAGGCCTATGGACTGAACAAGAAACCACCAAAAATTTTAACCAGTCATCGTTCTCACAACACTGAGGACCAGTCATTCGAAATGACTTCTCCATGCATTTTATGCATTGGTAAAAGCACTATGATGAAAAGTGTGATATGTTTTCAGGTATCTCCTATACTAATAGAGCCACATGCTCACCGGTTTGCCACATGATGTAGGCCTATGGACTGAACAAGAAACCACCAAAAATTTTAACCAGTCATCGTTCTCACAACACTGAGGACCAGTCATTCGAAATGACTTCTCCATGCATTTTATGCATTGGTAAAAGCACTATGATGAAAAGTGTGATATGTTTTCAGGTATCTCCTATACTAATAGAGCCACATGCTCACCGGTTTGCCACATGATGTAGGCCTATGGACTGAACAAGAAACCACCAAAAATTTTAACCAGTCATCATTCTCACAACACTGAGGACCAGTCATTCGAAATGACTTCTCCATGCATTTTATGCATTGGTAAAAGCACTATGATGAAAAGTGTGATATGTTTTCAGGTATCTCCTATACTAATAGAGCCACATGCTCACCGGTTTGCCACATGATGTAGGCCTATGGACTGAACAAGAAACCACCAAAAATTTTAACCAGTCATCGTTCTCACAACACTGAGGACCAGTCATTCGAAATGACTTCTCCATGCATTTTATGCATTGGTAAAAGCACTATGATGAAAAGTGTGATATGTTTTCAGGTATCTCCTATACTAATAGAGCCACATGCTCACCGGTTTGCCACATGATGTAGGCCTATGGACTGAACAAGAAACCACCAAAAATTTTAACCAGTCATCGTTCTCACAACACTGAGGACCAGTCATTCGAAATGACTTCTCCATGCATTTTATGCATTGGTAAAAGCACTATGATGAAAAGTGTGATATGTTTTCAGGTACCTCCTATACTAATAGAGCCACATGCTCACCGGTTTGCCACATGATGTAGGCCTATGGACTGAACAAGAAACCACCAAAAATTTTAACCAGTCATCGTTCTCACAACACTGAGGACCAGTCATTCGAAATGACTTCTCCATGCATTTTATGCATTGGTAAAAGCACTATGATGAAAAGTGTGATATGTTTTCAGGTATCTCCTATACTAATAGAGCCACATGCTCACCGGTTTGCCACATGATGTAGGCCTATGGACTGAACAAGAAACCACCAAAAATTTTAACCAGTCATCGTTCTCACAACACTGAGGACCAGTCATTCGAAATGACTTCTCCATGCATTTTATGCATTGGTAAAAGCACTATGATGAAAAGTGTGATATGTTTTCAGGTATCTCCTATACTAATAGAGCCACATGCTCACCGGTTTGCCACATGATGTAGGCCTATGGACTGAACAAGAAACCACCAAAAATTTTAACCAGTCAACGTTCTCACAACACTGAGGACCAGTCATTCGAAATGACTTCTCCATGCATTTTATGCATTGGTAAAAGCACTATGATAAAAAGTGTGATATGTTTTCAGGTATCTCCTATACTAATAGAGCCACATGCTCACCGGTTTGCCACATGATGTAGGCCTATGGACTGAACAAGAAACCACCAAAAATTTTAACCAGTCATCGTTCTCACAACACTGAGGACCAGTCATTCGAAATGACTTCTCCATGCATTTTATGCATTGGTAAAAGCACTCTGATGAAAAGTGTGATATGTTTTCAGGTATCTCCTATACTAATAGAGCCACATGCTCACCGGTTTGCCACATGATGTAGGCCTATGGACTGAACAAGAAACCACCAAAAATTTTAACCAGTCATCATTCTCACAACACTGAGGACCAGTCATTTGAAATGACTTCTCCATGCATTTTATGCATTGGTAAAAGCACTATGATGAAAAGTGTGATATGTTTTCAGGTATCTCCTATACTAATAGAGCCACATGCTCACCGGTTTGCCACATGATGTAGGCCTATGGACTGAACAAGAAACCACCAAAAATTTTAACCAGTCATCGTTCTCACAACACTGAGGACCAGTCATTCGAAATGACTTCTCCATGCATTTTATGCATTGGTAAAAGCACTATGATGAAAAGTGTGATATGTTTTCAGGTATCTCCTATACTAATAGAGCCACATGCTCACCGGTTTGCCACATGATGTAGGCCTATGGACTGAACAAGAAACCACCAAAAATTTTAACCAGTCATCGTTCTCACAACACTGAGGACCAGTCATTCGAAATGACTTCTCCATGCATTTTATGCATTGGTAAAAGCACTATGATGAAAAGTGTGATATGTTTTCAGGTACCTCCTATACTAATAGAGCCACATGCTCACCGGTTTGCCACATGATGTAGGCCTATGGACTGAACAAGAAACCACCAAAAATTTTAACCAGTCATCGTTCTCACAACACTGAGGACCAGTCATTCGAAATGACTTCTCCATGCATTTTATGCATTGGTAAAAGCACTATGATGAAAAGTGTGATATGTTTTCAGGTATCTCCTATACTAATAGAGCCACATGCTCACCGGTTTGCCACATGATGTAGGCCTATGGACTGAACAAGAAACCACCAAAAATTTTAACCAGTCATCGTTCTCACAACACTGAGGACCAGTCATTCGAAATGACTTCTCCATGCATTTTATGCATTGGTAAAAGCACTATGATGAAAAGTGTGATATGTTTTCAGGTATCTCCTATACTAATAGAGCCACATGCTCACCGGTTTGCCACATGATGTAGGCCTATGGACTGAACAAGAAACCACCAAAAATTTTAACCAGTCAACGTTCTCACAACACTGAGGACCAGTCATTCGAAATGACTTCTCCATGCATTTTATGCATTGGTAAAAGCACTATGATAAAAAGTGTGATATGTTTTCAGGTATCTCCTATACTAATAGAGCCACATGCTCACCGGTTTGCCACATGATGTAGGCCTATGGACTGAACAAGAAACCACCAAAAATTTTAACCAGTCATCGTTCTCACAACACTGAGGACCAGTCATTCGAAATGACTTCTCCATGCATTTTATGCATTGGTAAAAGCACTCTGATGAAAAGTGTGATATGTTTTCAGGTATCTCCTATACTAATAGAGCCACATGCTCACCGGTTTGCCACATGATGTAGGCCTATGGACTGAACAAGAAACCACCAAAAATTTTAACCAGTCATCATTCTCACAACACTGAGGACCAGTCATTTGAAATGACTTCTCCATGCATTTTATGCATTGGTAAAAGCACTATGATGAAAAGTGTGATATGTTTTCAGGTATCTCCTATACTAATAGAGCCACATGCTCACCGGTTTGCCACATGATGTAGGCCTATGGACTGAACAAGAAACCACCAAAAATTTTAACCAGTCATCGTTCTCACAACACTGAGGACCAGTCATTCGAAATGACTTCTCCATGCATTTTATGCATTGGTAAAAGCACTATGATGAAAAGTGTGATATGTTTTCAGGTATCTCCTATACTAATAGAGCCACATGCTCACCGGTTTGCCACATGATATAGGCCTATGGACTGAACAAGAAACCACCAAAAATTTTAACCAGTCATCGTTCTCACAACACTGAGGACCAGGGATTCGAAATGACTTCTCCATGCATTTTATGCATTGGTAAAAGCACTATGATGAAAAGTGTGATATGTTTTCAGGTATCTCCTATACTAATAGAGCCACATGCTCACCGGTTTGCCACATGATGTAGGCCTATGTACTGAACAAGAAACCACCAAAAATTTTAACCAGTCATCGTTCTCACAACACTGAGGACCAGTCATTCGAAATGACTTCTCCATGCATTTTATGCATTGGTAAAAGCACTATGATGAAAAGTGTGATATGTTTTCAGGTATCTCCTATACTAATAGAGCCACATGCTCACCGGTTTGCCACATAGTAACATAGTAACATAGTAACATAGTTAGTAAGGCCGAAAAAAGACATTTGTCCATCCAGTTCAGCCTATATTCCATCATAATAAATACCCAGATCTACGTCCTTCTACAGAACCTAATAATTGTATGATACAATATTGTTCTGCTCCAGGAAGACATCCAGGCCTCTCTTGAACCCCTCGACTGAGTTCGCCATCACCACCTCCTCAGGCAAGCAATTCCAGATTCTCACTGCCCTAACAGTAAAGAATCCTCTTCTATGTTGGTGGAAAAACCTTCTCTCCTCCAGACGCAAAGAATGCCCCCTTGTGCCCATCACCTTCCTTGGTATAAACAGATCCTCAGCGAGATATTTGTATTGTCCCCTTATATACTTATACATGGTTATTAGATCGCCCCTCAGTCGTCTTTTTTCTAGACTAAATAATCCTAATTTCGCTAATCTATCTGGGTATTGTAGTTCTCCCATCCCCTTTATTAATTTTGTTGCCCTCCTTTGTACTCTCTCTAGTTCCATTATATCCTTCCTGAGCACCGGTGCCCAAAACTGGACACAGTACTCCATGTGCGGTCTAACTAGGGATTTGTACAGAGGCAGTATAATGCTCTCATCATGTGTATCCAGACCTCTTTTAATGCACCCCATGATCCTGTTTGCCTTGGCAGCTGCTGCCTGGCACTGGCTGCTCCAGGTAAGTTTATCATTAACTAGGATCCCCAAGTCCTTCTCCCTGTCAGATTTACCCAGTGGTTTCCCGTTCAGTGTGTAATGGTGATATTGATTCCCTCTTCCCATGTGTATAACCTTACATTTATCATTGTTAAACCTCATCTGCCACCTTTCAGCCCAAGTTTCCAACTTATCCAGATCCATCTGTAGCAGAATACTATCTTCTCTTGTATTAACTGCTTTACATAGTTTTGTATCATCTGCAAATATCGATATTTTACTGTGTAAACCTTCTACCAGATCATTAATGAATATGTTGAAGAGAACAGGTCCCAATACTGACCCCTGCGGTACCCCACTGGTCACTTCGACCCAGTTAGAGACTATACCATTTATAACCACCCTCTGCTTTCTATCACTAAGCCAGTTACTAACCCATTTACACACATTTTCCCCCAGACCAAGCATTCTCATTTTGTGTACCAACCTCTTGTGCGGCACGGTATCAAACGCTTTGGAAAAATCGAGATATACCACGTCCAATGACTCACCGTGGTCCAGTCTATAGCTTACCTCTTCATAAAAACTGATTAGATTGGTTTGACAGGAGCGATTTCTCATAAACCCATGCTGATATGGAGTTAAACAGTTATTCTCATTGAGATAATCCAGAATAACATCCCTCAGAAACCCTTCAAATATTTTACCAACAATAGAGGTTAGACTTACTGGCCTATAATTTCCAGGTTCACTTTTAGAGCCCTTTTTGAATATTGGCACCACATTTGCTATGCGCCAGTCCTGCGGAACAGACCCTGTTGCTATAGAGTCACTAAAAATAAGAAATAATGGTTTATCTATTACATTACTTAGTTCTCTTAGTACTCGTGGGTGTATGCCATCCGGACCCGGAGATTTATCTATTTTAATCTTATTTAGCCGGTTTCGCACCTCTTCTTGGGTTAGATTGGTGACCCTTAATATAGGGTTTTCATTGTTTCTTGGGATTTCACCTAGCATTTCATTTTCCACCGTGAATACCGTGGAGAAGAAGGTGTTTAATATGTTAGCTTTTTCCTCGTCATCTACAACCATTCTTTCCTCACTATTTTTTAAGGGGCCTACATTTTCAGTTTTTATTCTTTTACTATTGATATAGTTGAAGAACAGTTTGGGATTAGTTTTACTCTCCTTAGCAATGTGCTTCTCTGTTTCCTTTTTGGCAGCTTTAATTAGTTTTTTAGATAAAGTATTTTTCTCCCTATAGTTTTTTAGAGCTTCAATGGTGCCATCCTGCTTTAGTAGTGCAAATGCTTTCTTTTTACTGTTAATTGCCTGTCTTACTTCTTTGTTTAGCCACATTGGGTTTTTCCTATTTCTAGTCCTTTTATTCCCACAAGGTATAAACCGCTTACACTGCCTATTTAGGATGTTCTTAAACATTTCCCATTTATTATCTGTATTCTCATTTCTGAGGATATTGTCCCAGTCTACCAGATTAAGGGCATCTCTAAGCTGTTCAAACTTTGCCTTCCTAAAGTTCAATGTTTTTGTGACTCCCTGACAAGTCCCCCTAGTGAAAGACAGGTGAAACTGCACAATATTGTGGTCGCTATTTCCTAAATGCCCAACCACCTGCAGATTTGTTATTCTGTCAGGTCTATTAGATAGTATTAGGTCTAAAAGTGCTGCTCCTCTGGTTGGATTCTGCACCAATTGTGAAAGATAATTTTTCTTGGTTATTAGCAGAAACCTGTTGCCTTTATGGGTTTCACAGGTTTCTGTTTCCCAGTTAATATCCGGGTAGTTAAAGTCCCCCATAACCACATGATGTAGGCCTATGGACTGAACAAGAAACCACCAAAAATTTTAACCAGTCATCGTTCTCACAACACTGAGGACCAGTCATTCGAAATGACTTCTCCATGCATTTTATGCATTGGTAAAAGCACTATGATGAAAAGTGTGATATGTGTTCAGGTATCTCCTATACTAATAGAGCCACATGCTCACCGGTTTGCCACATGATGTAGGCCTATGGACTGAACAAGAAACCACCAAAAATTTTAACCAGTCATCGTTCTCACAACACTGAGGACCAGTCATTCGAAATGACTTCTCCATGCATTTTATGCATTGGTAAAAGCACTATGATGAAAAGTGTGATATGTTTTCAGGTATCTCCTATACTAATAGAGCCACATGCTCACCGGTTTGCCACATGATGTAGGCCTATGGACTGAACAAGAAACCACCAAAAATTTTAACCAGTCATCATTCTCACAACACTGAGGACCAGTCATTCGAAATGACTTCTCCATGCATTTTATGCATTGGTAAAAGCACTATGATGAAAAGTGTGATATGTTTTCAGGTATCTCCTATACTAATAGAGCCACATGCTCACCGGTTTGCCACATGATGTAGGCCTATGGACTGAACAAGAAACCACCAAAAATTTTAACCAGTCATCGTTCTCACAACACTGAGGACCAGTCATTCGAAATGACTTCTCCATGCATTTTATGCATTGGTAAAAGCACTATGATGAAAAGTGTGATATGTTTTCAGGTATCTCCTATACTAATAGAGCCACATGCTCACCGGTTTGCCACATGATGTAGGCCTATGGACTGAACAAGTAACCACCAAAAATTTTAACCAGTCATCGTTCTCACAACACTGAGGACCAGTCATTCGAAATGACTTCTCCATGCATTTTATGCATTGGTAAAAGCACTATGATGAAAAGTGTGATATGTTTTCAGGTATCTCCTATACTAATAGAGCCACATGCTCACCGGTTTGCCACATGATGTAGGCCTATGGACTGAACAAGAAACCACCAAAAATTTTAACCAGTCATCGTTCTCACAACACTGAGGACCAGTCATTCGAAATGACTTCTCCATGCATTTTATGCATTGGTAAAAGCACTATGATGAAAAGTGTGATATGTTTTCAGGTATCTCCTATACTAATAGAGCCACATGCTCACCGGTTTGCCACATGATGTAGGCCTATGGACTGAACAAGAAACCACCAAAAATTTTAACCAGTCATCGTTCTCACAACACTGAGGACCAGTCATTCGAAATGACTTCTCCATGCATTTTATGCATTGGTAAAAGCACTATGATGAAAAGTGTGATATGTTTTCAGGTATCTCCTATACTAATAGAGCCACATGCTCACCGGTTTGCCACATGATGTAGGCCTATGGACTGAACAAGAAACCACCAAAAATTTTAACCAGTCATCGTTCTCACAACACTGAGGACCAGGCATTCGAAATGACTTCTCCATGCATTTTATGCATTGGTAAAAGCACTATGATGAAAAGTGTGATATGTTTTCAGGTATCTCCTATACTAATAGAGCCACATGCTCACCGGTTTGCCACATGATGTAGGCCTATGTACTGAACAAGAAACCACCAAAAATTTTAACCAGTCATCGTTCTCACAACACTGAGGACCAGTCATTCGAAATGACTTCTCCATGCATTTTATGCATTGGTAAAAGCACTATGATGAAAAGTGTGATATGTTTTCAGGTATCTCCTATACTAATAGAGCCACATGCTCACCGGTTTGCCACATGATGTAGGCCTATGGACTGAACAAGAAACCACCAAAAATTTTAACCAGTCATCGTTCTCACAACACTGAGGACCAGTCATTCGAAATGACTTCTCCATGCATTTTATGCATTGGTAAAAGCACTATGATGAAAAGTGTGATATGTTTTCAGGTATCTCCTATACTAATAGAGCCACATGCTCACCGGTTTGCCACATGATGTAGGCCTATGGACTGAACAAGAAACCACCAAAAATTTAACCAGTCATCGTT
Source organism: Ranitomeya imitator (assembly GCF_032444005.1). Classification (NCBI taxonomy): domain Eukaryota; kingdom Metazoa; phylum Chordata; class Amphibia; order Anura; family Dendrobatidae; genus Ranitomeya; species Ranitomeya imitator. The sequence goes on along the minus strand of NW_027193512.1, from coordinate 163,608 downwards.
CTCACAACACTGAGGACCAGTCATTCGAAATGACTTCTCCATGCATTTTATGCATTGGTAAAAGCACTATGATGAAAAGTGTGATATGTTTTCAGGTATCTCCTATACTAATAGAGCCACATGCTCACCGGTTTGCCACATGATGTAGGCCTATGGACTGAACAAGAAACCACCAAAAATTTTAACCAGTCATCGTTCTCACAACACTGAGGACCAGGCATTCGAAATGACTTCTCCATGCATTTTATGCATTGGTAAAAGCACTATGATGAAAAGTGTGATATGTTTTCAGGTATCTCCTATACTAATAGAGCCACATGCTCACCGGTTTGCCACATGATGTAGGCCTATGTACTGAACAAGAAACCACCAAAAATTTAACCAGTCATCGTTCTCACAACACTGAGGACCAGTCATTCGAAATGACTTCTCCATGCATTTTATGCATTGGTAAAAGCACTATGATGAAAAGTGTGATATGTTTTCAGGTATCTCCTATACTAATAGAGCCACATGCTCACCGGTTTGCCACATGATGTAGGCCTATGGACTGAACAAGAAACCACCAAAAATTTTAACCAGTCATCGTTCTCACAACACTGAGGACCAGTCATTCGAAATGACTTCTCCATGCATTTTATGCATTGGTAAAAGCACTATGATGAAAAGTGTGATATGTTTTCAGGTATCTCCTATACTAATAGAGCCACATGCTCACCGGTTTGCCACATGATGTAGGCCTATGGACTGAACAAGAAACCACCAAAAATTTTAACCAGTCATCGTTCTCACAACACTGAGGACCAGTCATTCGAAATGACTTCTCCATGCATTTTATGCATTGGTAAAAGCACTATGATGAAAAGTGTGATATGTTTTCAGGTATCTCCTATACTAATAGAGCCACATGCTCACCGGTTTGCCACATGATGTAGGCCTATGGACTGAACAAGAAACCACCAAAAATTTTAACCAGTCATCATTCTCACAACACTGAGGACCAGGCATTCGAAATGACTTCTCCATGCATTTTATGCATTGGTAAAAGCACTATGATGAAAAGTGTGATATGTTTTCAGGTATCTCCTATACTAATAGAGCCACATGCTCACCGGTTTGCCACATGATGTAGGCCTATGTACTGAACAAGAAACCACCAAAAATTTTAACCAGTCATCGTTCTCACAACACTGAGGACCAGTCATTCGAAATGACTTCTCCATGCATTTTATGCATTGGTAAAAGCACTATGATGAAAAGTGTGATATGTTTTCAGGTATCTCCTATACTAATAGAGCCACATGCTCACCGGTTTGCCACATGATGTAGGCCTATGGACTGAACAAGAAACCACCAAAAATTTTAACCAGTCATCGTTCTCACAACACTGAGGACCAGTCATTCGAAATGACTTCTCCATGCATTTTATGCATTGGTAAAAGCACTATGATGAAAAGTGTGATATGTTTTCAGGTATCTCCTATACTAATAGAGCCACATGCTCACCGGTTTGCCACATGATGTAGGCCTATGGACTGAACAAGAAACCACCAAAAATTTTAACCAGTCATCGTTCTCACAACACTGAGGACCAGTCATTCGAAATGACTTCTCCATGCATTTTATGCATTGGTAAAAGCACTATGATGAAAAGTGTGATATGTTTTCAGGTATCTCCTATACTAATAGAGCCACATGCTCACCGGTTTGCCACATGATGTAGGCCTATGGACTGAACAAGAAACCACCAAAAATTTTAACCAGTCATCGTTCTCACAACACTGAGGACCAGGCATTCGAAATGACTTCTCCATGCATTTTATGCATTGGTAAAAGCACTATGATGAAAAGTGTGATATGTTTTCAGGTATCTCCTATACTAATAGAGCCACATGCTCACCGGTTTGCCACATGATGTAGGCCTATGTACTGAACAAGAAACCACCAAAAATTTTAACCAGTCATCGTTCTCACAACACTGAGGACCAGTCATTCGAAATGACTTCTCCATGCATTTTATGCATTGGTAAAAGCACTATGATGAAAAGTGTGATATGTTTTCAGGTATCTCCTATACTAATAGAGCCACATGCTCACCGGTTTGCCACATGATGTAGGCCTATGGACTGAACAAGAAACCACCAAAAATTTTAACCAGTCATCGTTCTCACAACACTGAGGACCAGTCATTCGAAATGACTTCTCCATGCATTTTATGCATTGGTAAAAGCACTATGATGAAAAGTGTGATATGTTTTCAGGTATCTCCTATACTAATAGAGCCACATGCTCACCGGTTTGCCACATGATGTAGGCCTATGGACTGAACAAGAAACCACCAAAAATTTTAACCAGTCATCATTCTCACAACACTGAGGACCAGTCATTCGAAATGACTTCTCCATGCATTTTATGCATTGGTAAAAGCACTATGATGAAAAGTGTGATATGTTTTCAGGTATCTCCTATACTAATAGAGCCACATGCTCACCGGTTTGCCACATGATGTAGGCCTATGGACTGAACAAGAAACCACCAAAAATTTTAACCAGTCATCGTTCTCACAACACTGAGGACCAGTTATTCGAAATGACTTCTCCATGCATTTTATGCATTGGTAAAAGCACTATGATGAAAAGTGTGATATGTTTTCAGGTATCTCCTATACTAATAGAGCCACATGCTCACCGGTTTGCCACATGATGTAGGCCTATGTACTGAACAAGAAACCACCAAAAATTTTAATCAGTCATCGTTCTCACAACACTGAGGACCAGTCATTCGAAATGACTTCTCCATGCATTTTATGCATTGGTAAAAGCACTATGATGAAAAGTGTGATATGTTTTCAGGTATCTCCTATACTAATAGAGCCACATGCTCACCGGTTTGCCACATGATGTAGGCCTATGGACTGAACAAGAAACCACCAAAAATTTTAACCAGTCATCGTTCTCACAACACTGAGGACCAGTCATTCGAAATGACTTCTCCATGCATTTTATGCATTGGTAAAAGCACTATGATGAAAAGTGTGATATGTTTTCAGGTATCTCCTATACTAATAGAGCCACATGCTCACCGGTTTGCCACATGATGTAGGCCTATGGACTGAACAAGAAACCACCAAAAATTTTAACCAGTCATCGTTCTCACAACACTGAGGACCAGTCATTCGAAATGACTTCTCCATGCATTTTATGCATTAGTAAAAGCACTATGATGAAAAGTGTGATATGTTTTCAGGTATCTCCTATACTAATAGAGCCACATGCTCACCGGTTTGCCACATGATGTAGGCCTATGGACTGAACAAGAAACCACCAAAAATTTTAACCAGTCATCGTTCTCACAACACTGAGGACCAGGCATTCGAAATGACTTCTCCATGCATTTTATGCATTGGTAAAAGCACTATGATGAAAAGTGTGATATGTTTTCAGGTATCTTCTATACTAATAGAGCCACATGCTCACCGGTTTGCCACATGATGTAGGCCTATGTACTGAACAAGAAACCACCAAAAATTTTAACCAGTCATCGTTCTCACAACACTGAGGACCAGTCATTCGAAATGACTTCTCCATGCATTTTATGCATTGGTAAAAGCACTATGATGAAAAGTGTGATATGTTTTCAGGTATCTCCTATACTAATAGAGCCACATGCTCACCGGTTTGCCACATGATGTAGGCCTATGGACTGAACAAGAAACCACCAAAAATTTTAACCAGTCATCGTTCTCACAACACTGAGGACCAGTCATTCGAAATGACTTCTCCATGCATTTTATGCATTGGTAAAAGCACTATGATGAAAAGTGTGATATGTTTTCAGGTATCTCCTATACTAATAGAGCCACATGCTCACCGGTTTGCCACATGATGTAGGCCTATGGACTGAGCAAGAAACCACCAAAAATTTTAACCAGTCATCGTTCTCACAACACTGAGGACCAGGCATTCGAAATGACTTCTCCATGCATTTTATGCATTGGTAAAAGCACTATGATGAAAAGTGTGATATGTTTTCAGGTATCTCCTATACTAATAGAGCCACATGCTCACCGGTTTGCCACATGATGTAGACCTATGTACTGAACAAGAAACCACCAAAAATTTTAACCAGTCATCGTTCTCACAACACTGAGGACCAGTCATTCGAAATGACTTCTCCATGCATTTTATGCATTGGTAAAAGCACTATGATGAAAAGTGTGATATGTTTTCAGGTATCTCCTATACTAATAGAGCCACATGCTCACCGGTTTGCCACATGATGTAGGCCTATGGACTGAACCAGAAACCACCAAAAATTTTAACCAGTCATCGTTCTCACAACACTGAGAACCAGTCATTCGAAATGACTTCTCCATGCATTTTATGCATTGGTAAAAGCACTATGATGAAAAGTGTGATATGTTTTCAGGTATCTCCTATACTAATAGAGCCACATGCTCACCGGTTTGCCACATGATGTAGGCCTATGGACTGAACAAGAAACCACCAAAAATTTTAACCAGTCATCGTTCTCACAACACTGAGGACCAGTCATTCGAAATGACTTCTCCATGCATTTTATGCATTGGTAAAAGCACTATGATGAAAAGTGTGATATGTTTTCAGGTATCTCCTATACTAATAGAGCCACATGCTCACCGGTTTGCCACATGATGTAGGCCTATGGACTGAACAAGAAACCACCAAAAATTTTAACCAGTCATCGTTCTCACAACACTGAGGACCAGGCATTCGAAATGACTTCTCCATGCATTTTATGCATTGGTAAAAGCACTATGATGAAAAGTGTGATATGTTTTCAGGTATCTCCTATACTAATAGAGCCACATGCTCATCGGTTTGCCACATGATGTAGGCCTATGTACTGAACAAGAAACCACCAAAAATTTTAACCAGTCATCGTTCTCACAACACTGAGGACCAGTCATTCGAAATGACTTCTCCATGCATTTTATGCATTGGTAAAAGCACTATGATGAAAAGTGTGATATGTTTTCAGGTATCTCCTATACTAATAGAGCCACATGCTCACCGGTTTGCCACATGATGTAGGCCTATGGACTGAACAAGAAACCACCAAAAATTTTAACCAGTCATCGTTCTCACAACACTGAGGACCAGTCATTCGAAATGACTTCTCCATGCATTTTATGCATTGGTAAAAGCACTATGATGAAAAGTGTGATATGTTTTCAGGTATCTCCTATACTAATAGAGCCACATGCTCACCGGTTTGCCACATGATGTAGGCCTATGGACTGAACAAGAAACCACCAAAAATTTTAACCAGTCATCATTCTCACAACACTGAGGACCAGTCATTCGAAATGACTTCTCCATGCATTTTATGCATTGGTAAAAGCACTATGATGAAAAGTGTGATATGTTTTCAGGTATCTCCTATACTAATAGAGCCACATGCTCACCGGTTTGCCACATGATGTAGGCCTATGGACTGAACAAGAAACCACCAAAAATTTTAACCAGTCATCGTTCTCACAACACTGAGGACCAGTCATTCGAAATGACTTCTCCATGCATTTTATGCATTGGTAAAAGCACTATGATGAAAAGTGTGATATGTTTTCAGGTATCTCCTATACTAATAGAGCCACATGCTCACCGGTTTGCCACATGATGTAGGCCTATGGACTGAACAAGAAACCACCAAAAATTTTAACCAGTCATCGTTCTCACAACACTGAGGACCAGTCATTCGAAATGACTTCTCCATGCATTTTATGCATTGGTAAAAGCACTATGATGAAAAGTGTGATATGTTTTCAGGTATCTCCTATACTAATAGAGCCACATGCTCACCGGTTTGCCACATGATGTAGGCCTATGGACTGAACAAGAAACCACCAAAAATTTTAACCAGTCATCGTTCTCACAACACTGAGGACCAGTTATTCGAAATGACTTCTCCATGCATTTTATGCATTGGTAAAAGCACTATGATGAAAAGTGTGATATGTTTTCAGGTATCTCCTATACTAATAGAGCCACATGCTCACCGGTTTGCCACATGATGTAGGCCTATGGACTGAACAAGAAACCACCAAAAATTTTAACCAGTCATCGTTCTCACAACACTGAGGACCAGTCATTCGAAATGACTTCTCCATGCATTTTATGCATTGGTAAAAGCACTATGATGAAAAGTGTGATATGTTTTCAGGTATCTCCTATACTAATAGAGCCACATGCTCACCGGTTTGCCACATGATGTAGGCCTATGGACTGAACAAGAAACCACCAAAAATTTTAACCAGTCATCGTTCTCACAACACTCAGGACCAGTCATTCGAAATGACTTCTCCATGCATTTTATGCATTGGTAAAAGCACTATGATGAAAAGTGTGATATGTTTTCAGGTATCTCCTATACTAATAGAGCCACATGCTCACCGGTTTGCCACATGATGTAGGCCTATGGACTGAACAAGAAACCACCAAAAATTTTAACCAGTCATCGTTCTCACAACACTGAGGACCAGGCATTCGAAATGACTTCTCCATGCATTTTATGCATTGGTAAAAGCACTATGATGAAAAGTGTGATATGTTTTCAGGTATCTCCTATACTAATAGAGCCACATGCTCACCGGTTTGCCACATGATGTAGGCCTATGGACTGAACAAGAAACCACCAAAAATTTTAACCAGTCATCGTTCTCACAACACTGAGGACCAGGCATTCGAAATGACTTCTCCATGCATTTTATGCATTGGTAAAAGCACTATGATGAAAAGTGTGATATGTTTTCAGGTATCTTCTATACTAATAGAGCCACATGCTCACCGGTTTGCCACATGATGTAGGCCTATGTACTGAACAAGAAACCACCAAAAATTTTAACCAGTCATCGTTCTCACAACACTGAGGACCAGTCATTCGAAATGACTTCTCCATGCATTTTATGCATTGGTAAAAGCACTATGATGAAAAGTGTGATATGTTTTCAGGTATCTCCTATACTAATAGAGCCACATGCTCACCGGTTTGCCACATGATGTAGGCCTATGGACTGAACAAGAAACCACCAAAAATTTTAACCAGTCATCGTTCTCACAACACTGAGGACCAGTCATTCGAAATGACTTCTCCATGCATTTTATGCATTGGTAAAAGCACTATGATGAAAAGTGTGATATGTTTTCAGGTATCTCCTATACTAATAGAGCCACATGCTCACCGGTTTGCCACATGATGTAGGCCTATGGACTGAACAAGAAACCACCAAAAATTTTAACCAGTCATCGTTCTCACAACACTGAGGACCAGGCATTCGAAATGACTTCTCCATGCATTTTATGCATTGGTAAAAGCACTATGATGAAAAGTGTGATATGTTTTCAGGTATCTCCTATACTAATAGAGCCACATGCTCACCGGTTTGCCACATGATGTAGACCTATGTACTGAACAAGAAACCACCAAAAATTTTAACCAGTCATCGTTCTCACAACACTGAGGACCAGTCATTCGAAATGACTTCTCCATGCATTTTATGCATTGGTAAAAGCACTATGATGAAAAGTGTGATATGTTTTCAGGTATCTCCTATACTAATAGAGCCACATGCTCACCGGTTTGCCACATGATGTAGGCCTATGGACTGAACAAGAAACCACCAAAAATTTTAACCAGTCATCGTTCTCACAACACTGAGAACCAGTCATTCGAAATGACTTCTCCATGCATTTTATGCATTGGTAAAAGCACTATGATGAAAAGTGTGATATGTTTTCAGGTATCTCCTATACTAATAGAGCCACATGCTCACCGGTTTGCCACATGATGTAGGCCTATGGACTGAACAAGAAACCACCAAAAATTTTAACCAGTCATCGTTCTCACAACACTGAGGACCAGTCATTCGAAATGACTTCTCCATGCATTTTATGCATTGGTAAAAGCACTATGATGAAAAGTGTGATATGTTTTCAGGTATCTCCTATACTAATAGAGCCACATGCTCACCGGTTTGCCACATGATGTAGGCCTATGGACTGAACAAGAAACCACCAAAAATTTTAACCAGTCATCGTTCTCACAACACTGAGGACCAGGCATTCGAAATGACTTCTCCATGCATTTTATGCATTGGTAAAAGCACTATGATGAAAAGTGTGATATGTTTTCAGGTATCTCCTATACTAATAGAGCCACATGCTCATCGGTTTGCCACATGATGTAGGCCTATGTACTGAACAAGAAACCACCAAAAATTTTAACCAGTCATCGTTCTCACAACACTGAGGACCAGTCATTCGAAATGACTTCTCCATGCATTTTATGCATTGGTAAAAGCACTATGATGAAAAGTGTGATATGTTTTCAGGTATCTCCTATACTAATAGAGCCACATGCTCACCGGTTTGCCACATGATGTAGGCCTATGGACTGAACAAGAAACCACCAAAAATTTTAACCAGTCATCGTTCTCACAACACTGAGGACCAGTCATTCGAAATGACTTCTCCATGCATTTTATGCATTGGTAAAAGCACTATGATGAAAAGTGTGATATGTTTTCAGGTATCTCCTATACTAATAGAGCCACATGCTCACCGGTTTGCCACATGATGTAGGCCTATGGACTGAACAAGAAACCACCAAAAATTTTAACCAGTCATCATTCTCACAACACTGAGGACCAGTCATTCGAAATGACTTCTCCATGCATTTTATGCATTGGTAAAAGCACTATGATGAAAAGTGTGATATGTTTTCAGGTATCTCCTATACTAATAGAGCCACATGCTCACCGGTTTGCCACATGATGTAGGCCTATGGACTGAACAAGAAACCACCAAAAATTTTAACCAGTCATCGTTCTCACAACACTGAGGACCAGTCATTCGAAATGACTTCTCCATGCATTTTATGCATTGGTAAAAGCACTATGATGAAAAGTGTGATATGTTTTCAGGTATCTCCTATACTAATAGAGCCACATGCTCACCGGTTTGCCACATGATGTAGGCCTATGGACTGAACAAGAAACCACCAAAAATTTTAACCAGTCATCGTTCTCACAACACTGAGGACCAGTCATTCGAAATGACTTCTCCATGCATTTTATGCATTGGTAAAAGCACTATGATGAAAAGTGTGATATGTTTTCAGGTATCTCCTATACTAATAGAGCCACATGCTCACCGGTTTGCCACATGATGTAGGCCTATGGACTGAACAAGAAACCACCAAAAATTTTAACCAGTCATCGTTCTCACAACACTGAGGACCAGTTATTCGAAATGACTTCTCCATGCATTTTATGCATTGGTAAAAGCACTATGATGAAAAGTGTGATATGTTTTCAGGTATCTCCTATACTAATAGAGCCACATGCTCACCGGTTTGCCACATGATGTAGGCCTATGGACTGAACAAGAAACCACCAAAAATTTTAACCAGTCATCGTTCTCACAACACTGAGGACCAGTCATTCGAAATGACTTCTCCATGCATTTTATGCATTGGTAAAAGCACTATGATGAAAAGTGTGATATGTTTTCAGGTATCTCCTATACTAATAGAGCCACATGCTCACCGGTTTGCCACATGATGTAGGCCTATGGACTGAACAAGAAACCACCAAAAATTTTAACCAGTCATCGTTCTCACAACACTCAGGACCAGTCATTCGAAATGACTTCTCCATGCATTTTATGCATTGGTAAAAGCACTATGATGAAAAGTGTGATATGTTTTCAGGTATCTCCTATACTAATAGAGCCACATGCTCACCGGTTTGCCACATGATGTAGGCCTATGGACTGAACAAGAAACCACCAAAAATTTTCACCAGTCATCGTTCTCACAACACTGAGGACCAGTCATTCGAAATGACTTCTCCATGCATTTTATGCATTGGTAAAAGCACTATGATGAAAAGTGTGATATGTTTTCAGGTATCTCCTATACTAATAGAGCCACATGCTCACCGGTTTGCCACATGATGTAGGCCTATGGACTGAACAAGAAACCACCAAAAATTTTAACCAGTCATCGTTCTCACAACACTGAGGACCAGTCATTCGAAATGACTTCTCCATGCATTTTATGCATTGGTAAAAGCACTATGATGAAAAGTGTGATATGTTTTCAGGTATCTCCTATACTAATAGAGCCACATGCTCACCGGTTTGCCACATGATGTAGGCCTATGGACTGAACAAGAAACCACCAAAAATTTTAACCAGTCATCGTTCTCACAACACTGAGGACCAGTCATTCGAAATGACTTCTCCATGCATTTTATGCATTGGTAAAAGCACTATGATGAAAAGTGTGATATGTTTTCAGGTATCTCCTATACTAATAGAGCCACATGCTCACCGGTTTGCCACATGATGTAGGCCTATGGACTGAACAAGAAACCACCAAAAATTTTAACCAGTCATCGTTCTCACAACACTGAGGACCAGTCATTCGAAATGACTTCTCCATGCATTTTATGCATTGGTAAAAGCACTATGATGAAAAGTGTGATATGTTTTCAGGTATCTCCTATACTAATAGAGCCACATGCTCACCGGTTTGCCACATGATGTAGGCCTATGGACTGAACAAGAAACCACCAAAATTTTAACCCGTCATCGTTCTCACAACACTGAGGACCAGTCATTCGAAATGACTTCTCCATGCATTTTATGCATTGGTAAAAGCACTATGATGAAAAGTGTGATATGTTTTCAGGTATCTCCTATACTAATAGAGCCACATGCTCACCGGTTTGCCGATGTAGGCCTATGGACTGAACAAGAAACCACCAAAAATTTTAACCAGTCATCGTTCTCACAACACTGAGGACCAGTCATTCGAAATGACTTCTCCATGCATTTTATGCATTGGTAAAAGCACTATGATGAAAAATGTGATATGTTTTCAGGTATCTCCTATACTAATAGAGCCACATGCTCACCGGTTTGCCACATGATGTAGGCCTATGGACTGAACAAGAAACCACCAAAAATTTTAACCAGTCATCGTTCTCACAACACTGAGGACCAGTCATTCGAAATGACTTCTCCATGCATTTTATGCATTGGTAAAAGCACTATGATGAAAAATGTGATATGTTTTCAGGTATCTCCTATACTAATAGAGCCACATGCTCACCGGTTTGCCACATGATGTAGGCCTATGGACTGAACAAGAAACCACCAAAAATTTTAACCAGTCATCGTTCTCACAACACTGAGGACCAGTCATTCGAAATGACTTCTCCATGCATTTTATGCATTGGTAAAAGCACTATGATGAAAAGTGTGATATGTTTTCAGGTATCTCCTATACTAATAGAGCCACATGCTCACCGGTTTGCCACATGATGTAGGCCTATGGACTGAACAAGAACCACCAAAAATTTTAACCAGTCATCGTTCTCACAACACTGAGGACCAGTCATTCGAAATGACTTCTCCATGCATTTTATGCATTGGTAAAAGCACTATGATGAAAAGTGTGATATGTTTTCAGGTATCTCCTATACTAATAGAGCCACATGCTCACCGGTTTGCCACATGATGTAGGCCTATGGACTGAACAAGAAACCACCAAAAATTTTAACCAGTCATCATTCTCACAACACTGAGGGACCAGTCATTCGAAATGACTTCTCCATGCATTTTATGCATTGTAAAAGCACTATGATGAAAAGTGTGATATGTTTTTCAGGTATCTCCTATACTAATAGAGCCACATGCTCACCGGTTTGCCACATGATGTAGGCCTATGGACTGAACAAGAAACCACCAAAAATTTTAACCAGTCATCGTTCTCACAACACTGAGGACCAGTCATTCGAAATGACTTCTCCATGCATTTTATGCATTGGTAAAAGCACTATGATGAAAAGTGTGATATGTTTTCAGGTATCTCCTATACTAATAGAGCCACATGCTCACCGGTTTGCCACATGATGTAGGCCTATGGACTGAACAAGAAACCACCAAAAATTTTAACCAGTCATCGTTCTCACAACACTGAGGACCAGTCATTCGAAATGACTTCTCCATGCATTTTATGCATTGGTAAAAGCACTATGATGAAAAGTGTGATATGTTTTTCAGGTATCTCCTATACTAATAGAGCCACATGCTCACCGGTTTGCCACATGATGTAGGCCTATGGACTGAACAAGAAACCACCAAAATTTTAACCAGTCATCGTTCTCACAACACTGAGGACCAGTCATTCGAAATGACTTCTCCATGCATTTTATGCATTGGTAAAAGCACTATGATGAAAAGTGTGATATGTTTTCAGGTATCTCCTATACTAATAGAGCCACATGCTCACCGGTTTGCCACATGATGTAGGCCTATGGACTGAACAAGAAACCACCAGAAAATTTTAACCAGTCATCGTTCTCACAACACTGAGGACCAGTCATTCGAAATGACTTCTCCATGCATTTTATGCATTGGTAAAAGCACTATGATGAAAAGTGTGATATGTTTTCAGGTATCTCCTATACTAATAGAGCCACATGCTCACCGGTTTGCCACATGATGTAGGCCTATGGACTGAACAAGAAACCACCAAAAATTTTAACCAGTCATCGTTCTCACAACACTGAGGACCAGTCATTCGAAATGACTTCTCCATGCATTTTATGCATTGGTAAAAGCACTATGATGAAAAGTGTGATATGTTTTCAGGTATCTCCTATACTATTAGAGCCACATGCTCACCGGTTTGCCACATGATGTAGGCCTATGGACTGAACAAGAAACCACCAAAAATTTTAACCAGTCATCGTTCTCACAACACTGAGGACCAGTCATTCGAAATGACTTCTCCATGCATTTTATGCATTGGTAAAAGCACTATGATGAAAAGTGTGATATGTTTTCAGGTATCTCCTATACTAATAGAGCCACATGCTCACCGGTTTGCCACATGATGTAGGCCTATGGACTGAACAAGAAACCACCAAAAATTTTAACCAGTCATCGTTCTCACAACACTGAGGACCAGTCATTCGAAATGACTTCTCCATGCATTTTATGCATTGGTAAAAGCACTATGATGAAAAGTGTGATATGTTTTCAGGTATCTCCTATACTAATAGAGCCACATGCTCACCGGTTTGCCACATGATGTAGGCCTATGGACTGAACAAGAAACCACCAAAAATTTTAACCAGTCATCGTTCTCACAACACTGAGGACCAGTCATTCGAAATGACTTCTCCATGCATTTTATGCATTGGTAAAAGCACTATGATGAAAAGTGTGATATGTTTTCAGGTATCTCCTATACTAATAGAGCCACATGCTCACCGGTTTGCCCGATGTAGGCCTATGGACTGAACAAGAAACCACCAAAAATTTTAACCAGTCATCGTTCTCACAACACTGAGGACCAGTCATTCGAAATGACTTCTCCATGCATTTTATGCATTGGTAAAAAGCACTATGATGAAAAATGTGATATGTTTTCAGGTATCTCCTATACTAATAGAGCCACATGCTCACCGGTTTGCCACATGATGTAGGCCTATGGAACTGAACAAGAAACCACCAAAAATTTTTAACCAGTCATCGTTCTCACAACACTGAGGACCAGTCATTCGAAATGACTTCTCCATGCATTTTATGCATTGGTAAAAGCACTATGATGAAAAGTGTGATATGTTTTCAGGTATCTCCTATACTAATAGAGCCACATGCTCACCGGTTTGCCACATGATGTAGGCCTATGGACTGAACAAGAAACCACCAAAAATTTTAACCAGTCATCGTTCTCACAACACTGAGGACCAGTCATTCGAAATGACTTCTCCATGCATTTTATGCATTGGTAAAAGCACTATGATGAAAAGTGTGATATGTTTTCAGGTATCTCCTATACTAATAGAGCCACATGCTCACCGGTTTGCCACATGATGTAGGCCTATGGACTGAACAAGAAACCACCAAAAAATTTTAACCAGTCATCGTTCTCACAACACTGAGGACCAGTCATTCGAAATGACTTCTCCATGCATTTTATGCATTGGTAAAAGCACTATGATGAAAAGTGTGATATGGTTTTCAGGTATCTCCTATACTAATAGAGCCACATGCTCACCGGTTTGCCACATGATGAAGGCCTATGGACTGAACAAGAAACCACCAAAAATTTTAACCAGTCATCATTCTCACAACACTGAGGACCAGTCATTCGAAATGACTTCTCCATGCATTTTATGCATTGGTAAAAGCACTATGATGAAAAGTGTGATATGTTTTCAGGTATCTCCTATACTAATAGAGCCACATGCTCACCGTTTTGCCACATGATGTAGGCCTATGGACTGAACAAGAAACCACCAAAATTTTAACCAGTCATCGTTCTCACACACACTGAGGACCAGTCATTCGAAATGACTTCTCCATGCATTTTATGCATTGGTAAAAGCACTATGATGAAAAGTGTGATATGTTTTCAGGTATCTCCTATACTAAATAGAGCCACATGCTCACCAATTTGCCACATGATGTAGGCCTATGGACTGAACAAGAAACCACCAAAAATTTTAACCAGTCATCGTTCTCACAACACTGAGGACCAGTCATTCGAAATGACTTCTCCATGCATTTTATGCATGGTAAAAGCACTATGATGAAAAGTGTGATATGTTTTCAGGTATCTCCTATACTAATAGAGCCACATGCTCACCGGTTTGCCACATGATGTAGGCCTATGGACTGAACAAGAAACCACCAAAAATTTTAACCAGTCATCGTTCTCACAACACTGAGGACCAGTCATTCGAAATGACTTCTCCATGCATTTTATGCATTGGTAAAAGCACTATGATGAAAAGTGTGATATGTTTTCAGGTATCTCCTATACTAATAGAGCCACATGCTCACCGGTTTGCCACATGATGTAGGCCTATGGACTGAAAAAGAAACCACCAAAAATTTTAACCAGTCATCGTTCTCACAACACTGAGGACCAGTCATTCGAAATGACTTCTCCATGCATTTTATGCATTGGTAAAAGCACTATGATGAAAAGTGTGATATGTTTTCAGGTATCTCCTATACTAATAGAGCCACATGCTCACCGGTTTGCCACATGATGTAGGCCTATGGACTGAACAAGAAACCACCAAAATTTTAACCAGTCATCGTTCTCACAACACTGAGGACCAGTCATTCGAAATGACTTCTCCATGCATTTTATGCATTGGTAAAAGCACTATGATGAAAAGTGTGATATGTTTTCAGGTATCTCCTATACTAATAGAGCCACATGCTCACCGGTTTGCCGATGTAGGCCTATGGACTGAACAAGAAACCACCAAAAATTTTAACCAGTCATCGTTCTCACAACACTGAGGACCAGTCATTCGAATGACTTCTCCATGCATTTTATGCATTGGTAAAAGCACTATGATGAAAAATGTGATATGTTTTCAGGTATCTCCTATACTAATAGAGCCACATGCTCACCGGTTTGCCACATGATGTAGGCCTATGGACTGAACAAGAAACCACCAAAAATTTTAACCAGTCATCGTTCTCACAACACTGAGGACCAGTCATTCGAAATGACTTCTCCATGCATTTTATGCATTGGTAAAAGCACTATGATGAAAAGTGTGATATGTTTTCAGGTATCTCCTATACTAATAGAGCCACATGCTCACCGGTTTGCCACATGATGTAGGCCTATGGACTGAACAAGAAACCACCAAAAATTTTAACCAGTCATCGTTCTCACAACACTGAGGACCAGTCATTCGAAATGACTTCTCCATGCATTTTATGCATTGGTAAAAGCACTATGATGAAAAGTGTGATATGTTTTCAGGTATCTCCTATACTAATAGAGCCACATGCTCACCGGTTTGCCACATGATGTAGGCCTATGGACTGAACAAGAAACCACCAAAATTTTAACCAGTCATCGTTCTCACAACACTGAGGACCAGTCATTCGAAATGACTTCTCCATGCATTTTATGCATTGGTAAAAGCACTATGATGAAAAGTGTGATATGTTTTCAGGTATCTCCTATACTAATAGAGCCACATGCTCACCGGTTTGCCACATGATGTAGGCCTATGGACTGAACAAGAAACCACCAAAAATTTTAACCAGTCATCGTTCTCACAACACTGAGGACCAGTCATTCGAAATGACTTCTCCATGCATTTTATGCATTGGTAAAAGCACTATGATGAAAAGTGTGATATGTTTTCAGGTATCTCCTATACTAATAGAGCCACATGCTCACCGGTTTGCCACATGATGTAGGCCTATGGACTGAACAAGAAACCACCAAAAATTTTAACCAGTCATCGTTCTCACAACACTGAGGACCAGTCATTCGAAATGACTTCTCCATGCATTTTATGCATTGGTAAAAGCACTATGATGAAAAGTGTGATATGTTTTCAGGTATCTCCTATACTAATAGAGCCACATGCTCACCGGTTTGCCGATGTAGGCCTATGGACTGAACAAGAAACCACCAAAAATTTTAACCAGTCATCGTTCTCACAACACTGAGGACCAGTCATTCGAAATGACTTCTCCATGCATTTTATGCATTGGTAAAAGCACTATGATGAAAAATGTGATATGTTTTCAGGTATCTCCTATACTAATAGAGCCACATGCTCACCGGTTTGCCACATGATGTAGGCCTATGGACTGAACAAGAAACCAGCAAAAATTTTAACCAGTCATCGTTCTCACAACACTGAGGGACCAGTCATTCGAAATGACTTCTCCATGCATTTTATGCATTGGTAAAAGCACTATGATGAAAAGTGTGATATGTTTTCAGGTATCTCCTATACTAATATAGCCACATGCTCACCGGTTTGCCGATGTAGGCCTATGGACTGAACAAGAAACCACCAAAAATTTTAACCAGTCATCGTTCTCACAACACTGAGGACCAGTCATTCGAAATGACTTCTCCATGCATTTTATGCATTGGTAAAAGCACTATGATGAAAAGTGTGATATGTTTTCAGGTATCTCCTATACTAATAGAGCCACATGCTCACCGGTTTGCCACATGATGTAGGCCTATGGACTGAACAAGAAACCACCAAAAATTTTAACCAGTCATCGTTCTCACAACACTGAGGACCAGTCATTCGAAATGACTTCTCCATGCATTTTATGCATTGGTAAAAGCACTATGATGAAAAGTGTGATATGTTTTCAGGTATCTCCTATACTAATAGAGCCACATGCTCACCGGTTTGCCACATGATGTAGGCCTATGGACTGAACAAGAAACCACCAAAAATTTTAACCAGTCATCATTCTCACAACACTGAGGACCAGTCATTCGAAATGACTTCTCCATGCATTTTATGCATTGGTAAAAGCACTATGATGAAAAGTGTGATATGTTTTCAGGTATCTCCTATACTAATAGAGCCACATGCTCACCGGTTTGCCACATGATGTAGGCCTATGGACTGAACAAGAAACCACCAAAAATTTTAACCAGTCATCGTTCTCACAACACTGAGGACCAGTCATTCGAAATGACTTCTCCATGCATTTTATGCATTGGTAAAAGCACTATGATGAAAAGTGTGATATGTTTTCAGGTATCTCCTATACTAATAGAGCCACATGCTCACCGGTTTGCCACATGATGTAGGCCTATGGACTGAACAAGAAACCACCAAAAATTTTAACCAGTCATCGTTCTCACAACACTGAGGACCAGTCATTCGAAATGACTTCTCCATGCATTTTATGCATTGGTAAAAGCACTATGATGAAAAGTGTGATATGTTTTCAGGTATCTCCTATACTAATAGAGCCACATGCTCACCGGTTTGCCACATGATGTAGGCCTATGGACTGAACAAGAAACCACCAAAAATTTTAACCAGTCATCGTTCTCACAACACTGAGGACCAGTCATTCGAAATGACTTCTCCATGCATTTTATGCATTGGTAAAAGCACTATGATGAAAAGTGTGATATGTTTTCAGGTATCTCCTATACTAATAGAGCCACATGCTCACCGGTTTGCCACATGATGTAGGCCTATGGACTGAACAAGAAACCACCAAAAATTTTAACCAGTCATCGTTCTCACAACACTGAGGACCAGTCATTCGAAATGACTTCTCCATGCATTTTATGCATTGGTAAAAGCACTATGATGAAAAGTGTGATATGTTTTCAGGTATCTCCTATACTAATAGAGCCACATGCTCACCGGTTTGCCGATGTAGGCCTATGGACTGAACAAGAAACCACCAAAAATTTTAACCAGTCATCGTTCTCACAACACTGAGGACCAGTCATTCGAAATGACTTCTCCATGCATTTTATGCATTGGTAAAAGCACTATGATGAAAAATGTGATATGTTTTCAGGTATCTCCTATACTAATAGAGCCACATGCTCACCGGTTTGCCACATGATGTAGGCCTATGGACTGAACAAGAAACCACCAAAAATTTTAACCAGTCATCGTTCTCACAACACTGAGGACCAGTCATTCGAAATGACTTCTCCATGCATTTTATGCATTGGTAAAAGCACTATGATGAAAAGTGTGATATGTTTTCAGGTATCTCCTATACTAATAGAGCCACATGCTCACCGGTTTGCCGATGTAGGCCTATGGACTGAACAAGAAACCACCAAAAATTTTAACCAGTCATCGTTCTCACAACACTGAGGACCAGTCATTCGAAATGACTTCTCCATGCATTTTATGCATTGGTAAAAGCACTATGATGAAAAATGTGATATGTTTTCAGGTATCTCCTATACTAATAGAGCCACATGCTCACCGGTTTGCCACATGATGTAGGCCTATGGACTGAACAAGAAACCACCAAAAATTTTAACCAGTCATCGTTCTCACAACACTGAGGACCAGTCATTCGAAATGACTTCTCCATGCATTTTATGCATTGGTAAAAGCACTATGATGAAAAGTGTGATATGTTTTCAGGTATCTCCTATACTAATAGAGCCACATGCTCACCGGTTTGCCACATGATGTAGGCCTATGGACTGAACAAGAAACCACCAAAAATTTTAACCAGTCATCGTTCTCACAACACTGAGGACCAGTCATTCGAAATGACTTCTCCATGCATTTTATGCATTGGTAAAAGCACTATGATGAAAAGTGTGATATGTTTTCAGGTATCTCCTATACTAATAGAGCCACATGCTCACCGGTTTGCCACATGATGTAGGCCTATGGACTGAACAAGAAACCACCAAAAATTTTAACCAGTCATCGTTCTCACAACACTGAGGACCAGTCATTCGAAATGACTTCTCCATGCATTTTATGCATTGGTAAAAGCACTATGATGAAAAGTGTGATATGTTTTCAGGTATCTCCTATACTAATAGAGCCACATGCTCACCGGTTTGCCACATGATGTAGGCCTATGGACTGAACAAGAAACCACCAAAAATTTTAACCAGTCATCGTTCTCACAACACTGAGGACCAGTCATTCGAAATGACTTTTCCATGCATTTTATGCATTGGTAAAAGCACTATGATGAAAAGTGTGATATGTTTTCAGGTATCTCCTATACTAATAGAGCCACATGCTCACCGGTTTGCCACATGATGTAGGCCTATGGACTGAACAAGAAACCACCAAAAATTTTAACCAGTCATCATTCTCACAACACTGAGGACCAGTCATTCGAAATGACTTCTCCATGCATTTTATGCATTGGTAAAAGCACTATGATGAAAAGTGTGATATGTTTTCAGGTATCTCCTATACTAATAGAGCCACATGCTCACCGGTTTGCCGATGTAGGCCTATGGACTGAACAAGAAACCACCAAAAATTTTAACCAGTCATCGTTCTCACAACACTGAGGACCAGTCATTCGAAATTACTTCTCCATGCATTTTATGCATTGGTAAAAGCACTATGATGAAAAATGTGATATGTTTTCAGGTATCTCCTACACTAATAGAGCCACATGCTCACCGGTTTGCCACATGATGTAGGCCTATGGACTGAACAAGAAACCACCAAAAATTTTAACCAGTCATCGTTCTCACAACACTGAGGACCAGTCATTCGAAATGACTTCTCCATGCATTTTATGCATTGGTAAAAGCACTATGATGAAAAGTGTGATATGTTTTCAGGTATCTCCTATACTAATAGAGCCACATGCTCACCGGTTTGCCACATGATGTAGGCCTATGGACTGAACAAGAAACCACCAAAAATTTTAACCAGTCATCGTTCTCACAACACTGAGGACCAGTCATTCGAAATGACTTCTCCATGCATTTTATGCATTGGTAAAAGCACTATGATGAAAAGTGTGATATGTTTTCAGGTATCTCCTATACTAATAGAGCCACATGCTCACCGGTTTGCCACATGATGTAGGCCTATGGACTGAACAAGAAACCACCAAAAATTTTAACCAGTCATCGTTCTCACAACACTGAGGACCAGTCATTCGAAATGACTTCTCCATGCATTTTATGCATTGGTAAAAGCACTATGATGAAAAGTGTGATATGTTTTCAGGTATCTCCTATACTAATAGAGCCACATGCTCACCGGTTTGCCACATGATGTAGGCCTATGGACTGAACAAGAAACCACCAAAAATTTTAACCAGTCATCGTTCTCACAACACTGAGAACCAGTCATTCGAAATGACTTCTCCATGCATTTTATGCATTGGTAAAAGCACTATGATGAAAAGTGTGATATGTTTTCAGGTATCTCCTATACTAATAGAGCCATATGCTCACCGGTTTGCCACATGATGTAGGCCTATGGACTGAACAAGAAACCACCAAAAATTTTAACCAGTCATCATTCTCGCAACACTGAGGACCAGTCATTCGAAATGACTTCTCCATGCATTTTATGCATTGGTAAAAGCACTATGATGAAAAGTGTGATATGTTTTCAGGTATCTCCTATACTAATAGAGCCACATGCTCACCGGTTTGCCACATGATGTAGGCCTATGGACTGAACAAGAAACCACCAAAAATTTTAACCAGTCATCGTTCTCACAACACTGAGGACCAGTCATTCGAAATGACTTCTCCTTGCATTTTATGCATTGGTAAAAGCACTATGATGAAAAGTGTGATATGTTTTCAGGTATCTCCTATACTAATAGAGCCACATGCTCACCGGTTTGCCACATGATGTAGGCCTATGGACTGAACAAGAAACCACCAAAAATTTTAACCAGTCATCGTTCTCACAACACTGAGGACCAGTCATTCGAAATGACTTCTCCATGCATTTTATGCATTGGTAAAAGCACTATGATGAAAAGTGTGATATGTTTTCAGGTATCTCCTATACTAATAGAGCCACATGCTCACCGGTTTGCCACATGATGTAGGCCTATGGACTGAACAAGAAACCACCAAAAATTTTAACCAGTCATCGTTCTCACAACACTGAGGACCAGTCATTCGAAATGACTTCTCCATGCATTTTATGCATTGGTAAAAGCACTATGATGAAAAGTGTGATATGTTTTCAGGTATCTCCTATACTAATAGAGCCACATGCTCACCGGTTTGCCGATGTAGGCCTATGGACTGAACAAGAAACCACCAAAAATATTAACCAGTCATCGTTCTCACAACACTGAGGACCAGTCATTCGAAATGACTTCTCCATGCATTTTATGCATTGGTAAAAGCACTATGATGAAAAATGTGATATGTTTTCAGGTATCTCCTATACTAATAGAGCCACATGCTCACCGGTTTGCCACATGATGTAGGCCTATGGACTGAACAAGAAACCACCAAAAATTTTAACCAGTCATCGTTCTCACAACACTGAGGACCAGTCATTCGAAATGACTTCTCCATGCATTTTATGCATTGGTAAAAGCACTATGATGAAAAGTGTGATATGTTTTCAGGTATCTCCTATACTAATAGAGCCACATGCTCACCGGTTTGCCACATGATGTAGGCCTATGGACTGAACAAGAAACCACCAAAAATTTTAACCAGTCATCGTTCTCACAACACTGAGGACCAGTCATTCGAAATGACTTCTCCATGCATTTTATGCATTGGTAAAAGCACTATGATGAAAAGTGTGATATGTTTTCAGGTATCTCCTATACTAATAGAGCCACATGCTCACCGGTTTGCCACATGATGTAGGCCTATGGACTGAACAAGAAACCACCAAAAATTTTAACCAGTCATCGTTCTCACAACACTGAGGACCAGTCATTCGAAATGACTTCTCCATGCATTTTATGCATTGGTAAAAGCACTATGATGAAAAGTGTGATATGTTTTCAGGTATCTCCTATACTAATAGAGCCACATGCTCACCGGTTTGCCACATGATGTAGGCCTATGGACTGAACAAGAAACCACCAAAAATTTTAACCAGTCATCGTTCTCACAACACTGAGGACCAGTCATTCGAAATGACTTCTCCATGCATTTTATGCATTGGTAAAAGCACTATGATGAAAAGTGTGATATGTTTTCAGGTATCTCCTATACTAATAGAGCCACATGCTCACCGGTTTGCCACATGATGTAGGCCTATGGACTGAACAAGAAACCACCAAAAATTTTAACCAGTCATCGTTCTCACAACACTGAGGACCAGTCATTCGAAATGACTTCTCCATGCATTTTATGCATTGGTAAAAGCACTATGATGAAAAGTGTGATATGTTTTCAGGTATCTCCTATACTAATAGAGCCACATGCTCACCGGTTTGCCACATGATGTAGGCCTATGGACTGAACAAGAAACCACCAAAAATTTTAACCAGTCATCGTTCTCACAACACTGAGGACCAGTCATTCGAAATGACTTCTCCATGCATTTTATGCATTGGTAAAAGCACTATGATGAAAAGTGTGATATGTTTTCAGGTATCTCCTATACTAATAGAGCCACATGCTCACCGGTTTGCCGATGTAGGCCTATGGACTGAACAAGAAACCACCAAAAATTTTAACCAGTCATCGTTCTCACAACACTGAGGACCAGTCATTCGAAATGACTTCTCCATGCATTTTATGCATTGGTAAAAGCACTATGATGAAAAATGTGATATGTTTTCAGGTATCTCCTATACTAATAGAGCCACATGCTCACCGGTTTGCCACATGATGTAGGCCTATGGACTGAACAAGAAACCACCAAAAATTTTAACCAGTCATCGTTCTCACAACACTGAGGACCAGTCATTCGAAATGACTTCTCCATGCATTTTATGCATTGGTAAAAGCACTATGATGAAAAGTGTGATATGTTTTCAGGTATCTCCTATACTAATAGAGCCACATGCTCACCGGTTTGCCACATGATGTTGGCCTATGGACTGAACAAGAAACCACCAAAAATTTTAACCAGTCATCGTTCTCACAACACTGAGGACCAGTCATTCGAAATGACTTCTCCATGCATTTTATGCATTGGTAAAAGCACTATGATGAAAAGTGTGATATGTTTTCAGGTATCTCCTATACTAATAGAGCCACATGCTCACCGGTTTGCCACATGATGTAGGCCTATGGACTGAACAAGAAACCACCAAAAATTTTAACCAGTCATCGTTCTCACAACACTGAGGACCAGTCATTCGAAGTGACTTCTCCATGCATTTTATGCATTGGTAAAAGCACTATGATGAAAAGTGTGATATGTTTTCAGGTATCTCCTATACTAATAGAGCCACATGCTCACCGGTTTGCCACATGATGTAGGCCTATGGACTGAAAAAGAAACCACCAAAAATTTTAACCAGTCATCGTTCTCACAACACTGAGGACCAGTCATTCGAAATGACTTCTCCATGCATTTTTTGCATTGGTAAAAGCACTATGATGAAAAGTGTGATATGTTTTCAGGTATCTCCTATACTAATAGAGCCACATGCTCACCGGTTTGCCACATGATGTAGGCCTATGGACTGAACAAGAAACCACCAAAAATTTTAACCAGTCATCGTTCTCACAACACTGAGGACCAGTCATTCGAAATGACTTCTCCATGCATTTTATGCATTGGTAAAAGCACTATGATGAAAAGTGTGATATGTTTTCAGGTATCTCCTATACTAATAGAGCCACATGCTCACCGGTTTGCCGATGTAGGCCTATGGACTGAACAAGAAACCACCAAAAATTTTAACCAGTCATCGTTCTCACAACACTGAGGACCAGTCATTCGAAATGACTTCTCCATGCATTTTATGCATTGGTAAAAGCACTATGATGAAAAATGTGATATGTTTTCAGGTATCTCCTATACTAATAGAGCCACATGCTCACCGGTTTGCCACATGATGTAGGCCTATGGACTGAACAAGAAACCACCAAAAATTTTAACCAGTCATCGTTCTCACAACACTGAGGACCAGTCATTCGAAATGACTTCTCCATGCATTTTATGCATTGGTAAAAGCACTATGATGAAAAGTGTGATATGTTTTCAGGTATCTCCTATACTAATAGAGCCACATGCTCACCGGTTTGCCACATGATGTAGGCCTATGGACTGAACAAGAAACCACCAAAAATTTTAACCAGTCATCGTTCTCACAACACTGAGGACCAGTCATTCGAAATGACTTCTCCATGCATTTTATGCATTGGTAAAAGCACTATGATGAAAAGTGTGATATGTTTTCAGGTATCTCCTATACTAATAGAGCCACATGCTCACCGGTTTGCCACATGATGTAGGCCTATGGACTGAACAAGAAACCACCAAAAATTTTAACCAGTCATCGTTCTCACAACACTGAGGACCAGTCATTCGAAATGACTTCTCCATGCATTTTATGCATTGGTAAAAGCACTATGATGAAAAGTGTGATATGTTTTCAGGTATCTCCTATACTAATAGAGCCATATGCTCACCGGTTTGCCACATGATGTAGGCCTATGGACTGAACAAGAAACCACCAAAAATTTTAACCAGTCATCATTCTCACAACACTGAGGACCAGTCATTCGAAATGACTTCTCCATGCATTTTATGCATTGGTAAAAGCACTATGATGAAAAGTGTGATATGTTTTCAGGTATCTCCTATACTAATAGAGCCACATGCTCACCGGTTTGCCACATGATGTAGGCCTATGGACTGAACAAGAAACCACCAAAAATTTTAACCAGTCATCGTTCTCACAACACTGAGGACCAGTCATTCGAAATGACTTCTCCATGCATTTTATGCATTGGTAAAAGCACTATGATGAAAAGTGTGATATGTTTTCAGGTATCTCCTATACTAATAGAGCCACATGCTCACCGGTTTGCCACATGATGTAGGCCTATGGACTGAACAAGAAACCACCAAAAATTTTAACCAGTCATCGTTCTCACAACACTGAGGACCAGTCATTCGAAATGACTTCTCCATGCATTTTATGCATTGGTAAAAGCACTATGATGAAAAGTGTGATATGTTTTCAGGTATCTCCTATACTAATAGAGCCACATGCTCACCGGTTTGCCACATGATGTAGGCCTATGGACTGAAAAAGAAACCACCAAAAATTTTAACCAGTCATCGTTCTCACAACACTGAGGACCAGTCATTCGAAATGACTTCTCCATGCATTTTTTGCATTGGTAAAAGCACTATGATGAAAAGTGTGATATGTTTTCAGGTATCTCCTATACTAATAGAGCCACATGCTCACCGGTTTGCCACATGATGTAGGCCTATGGACTGAACAAGAAACCACCAAAAATTTTAACCAGTCATCGTTCTCACAACACTGAGGACCAGTCATTCGAAATGACTTCTCCATGCATTTTATGCATTGGTAAAAGCACTATGATGAAAAGTGTGATATGTTTTCAGGTATCTCCTATACTAATAGAGCCACATGCTCACCGGTTTGCCAGATGTAGGCCTATGGACTGAACAAGAAACCACCAAAAATTTTAACCAGTCATCGTTCTCACAACACTGAGGACCAGTCATTCGAAATGACTTCTCCATGCATTTTATGCATTGGTAAAAGCACTATGATGAAAAGTGTGATATGTTTTCAGGTATCTCCTATACTAATAGAGCCACATGCTCACCGGTTTGCCACATGATGTAGGCCTATGGACTGAACAAGAAACCACCAAAAATTTTAACCAGTCATCGTTCTCACAACACTGAGGACCAGTCATTCGAAATGACTTCTCCATGCATTTTATGCATTGGTAAAAGCACTATGATGAAAAGTGTGATATGTTTTCAGGTATCTCCTATACTAATAGAGCCACATGCTCACCGGTTTGCCACATGATGTAGGCCTATGGACTGAACAAGAAACCACCAAAAATTTTAACCAGTCATCGTTCTCACAACACTGAGGACCAGTCATTCGAAATGACTTCTCCATGCATTTTATGCATTGGTAAAAGCACTATGATGAAAAGTGTGATATGTTTTCAGGTATCTCCTATACTAATAGAGCCACATGCTCACCGGTTTGCCACATGATGTAGGCCTATGGACTGAACAAGAAACCACCAAAAATTTTAACCAGTCATCGTTCTCACAACACTGAGGACCAGTCATTCGAAATGACTTCTCCATGCATTTTATGCATTGGTAAAAGCACTATGATGAAAAGTGTGATATGTTTTCAGGTATCTCCTATACTAATAGAGCCACATGCTCACCGGTTTGCCACATGATGTAGGCCTATGGACTGAACAAGAAACCACCAAAAATTTTAACCAGTCATCGTTCTCACAACACTGAGGACCAGTCATTCGAAATGACTTCTCCATGCATTTTATGCATTGGTAAAAGCACTATGATGAAAAGTGTGATATGTTTTCAGGTATCTCCTATACTAATAGAGCCACATGCTCACCGGTTTGCCACATGATGTAGGCCTATGGACTGAACAAGAAACCACCAAAAATTTTAACCAGTCATCGTTCTCACAACACTGAGGACCAGTCATTCGAAATGACTTCTCCATGCATTTTATGCATTGGTAAAAGCACTATGATGAAAAGTGTGATATGTTTTCAGGTATCTCCTATACTAATAGAGCCACATGCTCACCGGTTTGCCACATGATGTAGGCCTATGGACTGAACAAGAAACCACCAAAAATTTTAACCAGTCATCGTTCTCACAACACTGAGGACCAGTCATTCGAAATGACTTCTCCATGCATTTTATGCATTGGTAAAAGCACTATGATGAAAAGTGTGATATGTTTTCAGGTATCTCCTATACTAATAGAGCCACATGCTCACCGGTTTGCCACATGATGTAGGCCTATGGACTGAACAAGAAACCACCAAAAATTTTAACCAGTCATCGTTCTCACAACACTGAGGACCAGTCATTCGAAATGACTTCTCCATGCATTTTATGCATTGGTAAAAGCACTATGATGAAAAGTGTGATATGTTTTCAGGTATCTCCTATACTAATAGAGCCACATGCTCACCGGTTTGCCACATGATGTAGGCCTATGGACTGAACAAGAAACCACCAAAAATTTTAACCAGTCATCGTTCTCACAACACTGAGGACCAGTCATTCGAAATGACTTCTCCATGCATTTTATGCATTGGTAAAAGCACTATGATGAAAAGTGTGATATGTTTTCAGGTATCTCCTATACTAATAGAGCCACATGCTCACCGGTTTGCCACATGATGTAGGCCTATGGACTGAACAAGAAACCACCAAAAATTTTAACCAGTCATCGTTCTCACAACACTGAGGACCAGTCATTCGAAATGACTTCTCCATGCATTTTATGCATTGGTAAAAGCACTATGATGAAAAGTGTGATATGTTTTCAGGTATCTCCTATACTAATAGAGCCACATGCTCACCGGTTTGCCACATGATGTAGGCCTATGGACTGAACAAGAAACCACCAAAAATTTTAACCAGTCATCGTTCTCACAACACTGAGGACCAGTCATTCGAAATGACTTCTCCATGCATTTTATGCATTGGTAAAAGCACTATGATGAAAAGTGTGATATGTTTTCAGGTATCTCCTATACTAATAGAGCCACATGCTCACCGGTTTGCCACATGATGTAGGCCTATGGACTGAACAAGAAACCACCAAAAATTTTAACCAGTCATCGTTCTCACAACACTGAGGACCAGTCATTCGAAATGACTTCTCCATGCATTTTATGCATTGGTAAAAGCACTATGATGAAAAGTGTGATATGTTTTCAGGTATCTCCTATACTAATAGAGCCACATGCTCACCGGTTTGCCACATGATGTAGGCCTATGGACTGAACAAGAAACCACCAAAAAATTTAACCAGTCATCGTTCTCACAACACTGAGGACCAGTCATTCGAAATGACTTCTCCATGCATTTTATGCATTGGTAAAAGCACTATGATGAAAAGTGTGATATGTTTTCAGGTATCTCCTATACTAATAGAGCCACATGCTCACCGGTTTGCCACATGATGTAGGCCTATGGACTGAACAAGAAACCACCAAAAATTTTAACCAGTCATCGTTCTCACAACACTGAGGACCAGTCATTCGAAATGACTTCTCCATGCATTTTATGCATTGGTAAAAGCACTATGATGAAAAGTGTGATATGTTTTCAGGTATCTCCTATACTAATAGAGCCACATGCTCACCGGTTTGCCACATGATGTAGGCCTATGGACTGAACAAGAAACCACCAAAAATTTTAACCAGTCATCGTTCTCACAACACTGAGGACCAGTCATTCGAAATGACTTCTCCATGCATTTTATGCATTGGTAAAAGCACTATGATGAAAAGTGTGATATGTTTTCAGGTATCTCCTATACTAATAGAGCCACATGCTCACCGGTTTGCCACATGATGTAGGCCTATGGACTGAACAAGAAACCACCAAAAATTTTAACCAGTCATCGTTCTCACAACACTGAGGACCAGTCATTCGAAATGACTTCTCCATGCATTTTATGCATTGGTAAAAGCACTATGATGAAAAGTGTGATATGTTTTCAGGTATCTCCTATACTAATAGAGCCACATGCTCACCGGTTTGCCACATGATGTAGGCCTATGGACTGAACAAGAAACCACCAAAAATTTTAACCAGTCATCGTTCTCACAACACTGAGGACCAGTCATTCGAAATGACTTCTCCATGCATTTTATGCATTGGTAAAAGCACTATGATGAAAAGTGTGATATGTTTTCAGGTATCTCCTATACTAATAGAGCCACATGCTCACCGGTTTGCCACATGATGTAGGCCTATGGACTGAACAAGAAACCACCAAAAATTTTAACCAGTCATCGTTCTCACAACACTGAGGACCAGTCATTCGAAATGACTTCTCCATGCATTTTATGCATTGGTAAAAGCACTATGATGAAAAGTGTGATATGTTTTCAGGTATCTCCTATACTAATAGAGCCACATGCTCACCGGTTTGCCACATGATGTAGGCCTATGGACTGAACAAGAAACCACCAAAAATTTTAACCAGTCATCGTTCTCACAACACTGAGGACCAGTCATTCGAAATGACTTCTCCATGCATTTTATGCATTGGTAAAAGCACTATGATGAAAAGTGTGATATGTTTTCAGGTATCTCCTATACTAATAGAGCCACATGCTCACCGGTTTGCCACATGATGTAGGCCTATGGACTGAACAAGAAACCACCAAAAATTTTAACCAGTCATCGTTCTCACAACACTGAGGACCAGTCATTCGAAATGACTTCTCCATGCATTTTATGCATTGGTAAAAGCACTATGATGAAAAGTGTGATATGTTTTCAGGTATCTCCTATACTAATAGAGCCACATGCTCACCGGTTTGCCACATGATGTAGGCCTATGGACTGAACAAGAAACCACCAAAAATTTTAACCAGTCATCGTTCTCACAACACTGAGGACCAGTCATTCGAAATGACTTCTCCATGCATTTTATGCATTGGTAAAAGCACTATGATGAAAAGTGTGATATGTTTTCAGGTATCTCCTATACTAATAGAGCCACATGCTCACCGGTTTGCCACATGATGTAGGCCTATGGACTGAACAAGAAACCACCAAAAATTTTAACCAGTCATCGTTCTCACAACACTGAGGACCAGTCATTCGAAATGACTTCTCCATGCATTTTATGCATTGGTAAAAGCACTATGATGAAAAGTGTGATATGTTTTCAGGTATCTCCTATACTAATAGAGCCACATGCTCACCGGTTTGCCACATGATGTAGGCCTATGGACTGAACAAGAAACCACCAAAAATTTTAACCAGTCATCGTTCTCACAACACTGAGGACCAGTCATTCGAAATGACTTCTCCATGCATTTTATGCATTGGTAAAAGCACTATGATGAAAAGTGTGATATGTTTTCAGGTATCTCCTATACTAATAGAGCCACATGCTCACCGGTTTGCCACATGATGTAGGCCTATGGACTGAACAAGAAACCACCAAAAATTTTAACCAGTCATCGTTCTCACAACACTGAGGACCAGTCATTCGAAATGACTTCTCCATGCATTTTATGCATTGGTAAAAGCACTATGATGAAAAGTGTGATATGTTTTCAGGTATCTCCTATACTAATAGAGCCACATGCTCACCGGTTTGCCACATGATGTAGGCCTATGGACTGAACAAGAAACCACCAAAAATTTTAACCAGTCATCGTTCTCACAACACTGAGGACCAGTCATTCGAAATGACTTCTCCATGCATTTTATGCATTGGTAAAAGCACTATGATGAAAAGTGTGATATGTTTTCAGGTATCTCCTATACTAATAGAGCCACATGCTCACCGGTTTGCCACATGATGTAGGCCTATGGACTGAACAAGAAACCACCAAAAATTTTAACCAGTCATCGTTCTCACAACACTGAGGACCAGTCATTCGAAATGACTTCTCCATGCATTTTATGCATTGGTAAAAGCACTATGATGAAAAGTGTGATATGTTTTCAGGTATCTCCTATACTAATAGAGCCACATGCTCACCGGTTTGCCACATGATGTAGGCCTATGGACTGAACAAGAAACCACCAAAAATTTTAACCAGTCATCGTTCTCACAACACTGAGGACCAGTCATTCGAAATGACTTCTCCATGCATTTTATGCATTGGTAAAAGCACTATGATGAAAAGTGTGATATGTTTTCAGGTATCTCCTATACTAATAGAGCCACATGCTCACCGGTTTGCCACATGATGTAGGCCTATGGACTGAACAAGAAACCACCAAAAATTTTAACCAGTCATCGTTCTCACAACACTGAGGACCAGTCATTCGAAATGACTTCTCCATGCATTTTATGCATTGGTAAAAGCACTATGATGAAAAGTGTGATATGTTTTCAGGTATCTCCTATACTAATAGAGCCACATGCTCACCGGTTTGCCACATGATGTAGGCCTATGGACTGAACAAGAAACCACCAAAAATTTTAACCAGTCATCGTTCTCACAACACTGAGGACCAGTCATTCGAAATGACTTCTCCATGCATTTTATGCATTGGTAAAAGCACTATGATGAAAAGTGTGATATGTTTTCAGGTATCTCCTATACTAATAGAGCCACATGCTCACCGGTTTGCCACATGATGTAGGCCTATGGACTGAACAAGAAACCACCAAAAATTTTAACCAGTCATCGTTCTCACAACACTGAGGACCAGTCATTCGAAATGACTTCTCCATGCATTTTATGCATTGGTAAAAGCACTATGATGAAAAGTGTGATATGTTTTCAGGTATCTCCTATACTAATAGAGCCACATGCTCACCGGTTTGCCACATGATGTAGGCCTATGGACTGAACAAGAAACCACCAAAAATTTTAACCAGTCATCGTTCTCACAACACTGAGGACCAGTCATTCGAAATGACTTCTCCATGCATTTTATGCATTGGTAAAAGCACTATGATGAAAAGTGTGATATGTTTTCAGGTATCTCCTATACTAATAGAGCCACATGCTCACCGGTTTGCCACATGATGTAGGCCTATGGACTGAACAAGAAACCACCAAAAATTTTAACCAGTCATCGTTCTCACAACACTGAGGACCAGTCATTCGAAATGACTTCTCCATGCATTTTATGCATTGGTAAAAGCACTATGATGAAAAGTGTGATATGTTTTCAGGTATCTCCTATACTAATAGAGCCACATGCTCACCGGTTTGCCACATGATGTAGGCCTATGGACTGAACAAGAAACCACCAAAAATTTTAACCAGTCATCGTTCTCACAACACTGAGGACCAGTCATTCGAAATGACTTCTCCATGCATTTTATGCATTGGTAAAAGCACTATGATGAAAAGTGTGATATGTTTTCAGGTATCTCCTATACTAATAGAGCCACATGCTCACCGGTTTGCCACATGATGTAGGCCTATGGACTGAACAAGAAACCACCAAAAATTTTAACCAGTCATCGTTCTCACAACACTGAGGACCAGTCATTCGAAATGACTTCTCCATGCATTTTATGCATTGGTAAAAGCACTATGATGAAAAGTGTGATATGTTTTCAGGTATCTCCTATACTAATAGAGCCACATGCTCACCGGTTTGCCACATGATGTAGGCCTATGGACTGAACAAGAAACCACCAAAAATTTTAACCAGTCATCGTTCTCACAACACTGAGGACCAGTCATTCGAAATGACTTCTCCATGCATTTTATGCATTGGTAAAAGCACTATGATGAAAAGTGTGATATGTTTTCAGGTATCTCCTATACTAATAGAGCCACATGCTCACCGGTTTGCCACATGATGTAGGCCTATGGACTGAACAAGAAACCACCAAAAATTTTAACCAGTCATCGTTCTCACAACACTGAGGACCAGTCATTCGAAATGACTTCTCCATGCATTTTATGCATTGGTAAAAGCACTATGATGAAAAGTGTGATATGTTTTCAGGTATCTCCTATACTAATAGAGCCACATGCTCACCGGTTTGCCACATGATGTAGGCCTATGGACTGAACAAGAAACCACCAAAAATTTTAACCAGTCATCGTTCTCACAACACTGAGGACCAGTCATTCGAAATGACTTCTCCATGCATTTTATGCATTGGTAAAAGCACTATGATGAAAAGTGTGATATGTTTTCAGGTATCTCCTATACTAATAGAGCCACATGCTCACCGGTTTGCCACATGATGTAGGCCTATGGACTGAACAAGAAACCACCAAAAATTTTAACCAGTCATCGTTCTCACAACACTGAGGACCAGTCATTCGAAATGACTTCTCCATGCATTTTATGCATTGGTAAAAGCACTATGATGAAAAGTGTGATATGTTTTCAGGTATCTCCTATACTAATAGAGCCACATGCTCACCGGTTTGCCACATGATGTAGGCCTATGGACTGAACAAGAAACCACCAAAA
Source organism: Ranitomeya imitator (assembly GCF_032444005.1). Taxonomy (NCBI): domain Eukaryota; kingdom Metazoa; phylum Chordata; class Amphibia; order Anura; family Dendrobatidae; genus Ranitomeya; species Ranitomeya imitator. The sequence goes on along the minus strand of NW_027193512.1, from coordinate 130,181 downwards.
ATTTTAACCAGTCATCGTTCTCACAACACTGAGGACCAGTCATTCGAAATGACTTCTCCATGCATTTTATGCATTGGTAAAAGCACTATGATGAAAAGTGTGATATGTTTTCAGGTATCTCCTATACTAATAGAGCCACATGCTCACCGGTTTGCCACATGATGTAGGCCTATGGACTGAACAAGAAACCACCAAAAATTTTAACCAGTCATCGTTCTCACAACACTGAGGACCAGTCATTCGAAATGACTTCTCCATGCATTTTATGCATTGGTAAAAGCACTATGATGAAAAGTGTGATATGTTTTCAGGTATCTCCTATACTAATAGAGCCACATGCTCACCGGTTTGCCACATGATGTAGGCCTATGGACTGAACAAGAAACCACCAAAAATTTTAACCAGTCATCGTTCTCACAACACTGAGGACCAGTCATTCGAAATGACTTCTCCATGCATTTTATGCATTGGTAAAAGCACTATGATGAAAAGTGTGATATGTTTTCAGGTATCTCCTATACTAATAGAGCCACATGCTCACCGGTTTGCCACATGATGTAGGCCTATGGACTGAACAAGAAACCACCAAAAATTTTAACCAGTCATCGTTCTCACAACACTGAGGACCAGTCATTCGAAATGACTTCTCCATGCATTTTATGCATTGGTAAAAGCACTATGATGAAAAGTGTGATATGTTTTCAGGTATCTCCTATACTAATAGAGCCACATGCTCACCGGTTTGCCACATGATGTAGGCCTATGGACTGAACAAGAAACCACCAAAAATTTTAACCAGTCATCGTTCTCACAACACTGAGGACCAGTCATTCGAAATGACTTCTCCATGCATTTTATGCATTGGTAAAAGCACTATGATGAAAAGTGTGATATGTTTTCAGGTATCTCCTATACTAATAGAGCCACATGCTCACCGGTTTGCCACATGATGTAGGCCTATGGACTGAACAAGAAACCACCAAAAATTTTAACCAGTCATCGTTCTCACAACACTGAGGACCAGTCATTCGAAATGACTTCTCCATGCATTTTATGCATTGGTAAAAGCACTATGATGAAAAGTGTGATATGTTTTCAGGTATCTCCTATACTAATAGAGCCACATGCTCACCGGTTTGCCACATGATGTAGGCCTATGGACTGAACAAGAAACCACCAAAAATTTTAACCAGTCATCGTTCTCACAACACTGAGGACCAGTCATTCGAAATGACTTCTCCATGCATTTTATGCATTGGTAAAAGCACTATGATGAAAAGTGTGATATGTTTTCAGGTATCTCCTATACTAATAGAGCCACATGCTCACCGGTTTGCCACATGATGTAGGCCTATGGACTGAACAAGAAACCACCAAAAATTTTAACCAGTCATCGTTCTCACAACACTGAGGACCAGTCATTCGAAATGACTTCTCCATGCATTTTATGCATTGGTAAAAGCACTATGATGAAAAGTGTGATATGTTTTCAGGTATCTCCTATACTAATAGAGCCACATGCTCACCGGTTTGCCACATGATGTAGGCCTATGGACTGAACAAGAAACCACCAAAAATTTTAACCAGTCATCGTTCTCACAACACTGAGGACCAGTCATTCGAAATGACTTCTCCATGCATTTTATGCATTGGTAAAAGCACTATGATGAAAAGTGTGATATGTTTTCAGGTATCTCCTATACTAATAGAGCCACATGCTCACCGGTTTGCCACATGATGTAGGCCTATGGACTGAACAAGAAACCACCAAAAATTTTAACCAGTCATCGTTCTCACAACACTGAGGACCAGTCATTCGAAATGACTTCTCCATGCATTTTATGCATTGGTAAAAGCACTATGATGAAAAGTGTGATATGTTTTCAGGTATCTCCTATACTAATAGAGCCACATGCTCACCGGTTTGCCACATGATGTAGGCCTATGGACTGAACAAGAAACCACCAAAAATTTTAACCAGTCATCGTTCTCACAACACTGAGGACCAGTCATTCGAAATGACTTCTCCATGCATTTTATGCATTGGTAAAAGCACTATGATGAAAAGTGTGATATGTTTTCAGGTATCTCCTATACTAATAGAGCCACATGCTCACCGGTTTGCCACATGATGTAGGCCTATGGACTGAACAAGAAACCACCAAAAATTTTAACCAGTCATCGTTCTCACAACACTGAGGACCAGTCATTCGAAATGACTTCTCCATGCATTTTATGCATTGGTAAAAGCACTATGATGAAAAGTGTGATATGTTTTCAGGTATCTCCTATACTAATAGAGCCACATGCTCACCGGTTTGCCACATGATGTAGGCCTATGGACTGAACAAGAAACCACCAAAAATTTTAACCAGTCATCGTTCTCACAACACTGAGGACCAGTCATTCGAAATGACTTCTCCATGCATTTTATGCATTGGTAAAAGCACTATGATGAAAAGTGTGATATGTTTTCAGGTATCTCCTATACTAATAGAGCCACATGCTCACCGGTTTGCCACATGATGTAGGCCTATGGACTGAACAAGAAACCACCAAAAATTTTAACCAGTCATCGTTCTCACAACACTGAGGACCAGTCATTCGAAATGACTTCTCCATGCATTTTATGCATTGGTAAAAGCACTATGATGAAAAGTGTGATATGTTTTCAGGTATCTCCTATACTAATAGAGCCACATGCTCACCGGTTTGCCACATGATGTAGGCCTATGGACTGAACAAGAAACCACCAAAAATTTTAACCAGTCATCGTTCTCACAACACTGAGGACCAGTCATTCGAAATGACTTCTCCATGCATTTTATGCATTGGTAAAAGCACTATGATGAAAAGTGTGATATGTTTTCAGGTATCTCCTATACTAATAGAGCCACATGCTCACCGGTTTGCCACATGATGTAGGCCTATGGACTGAACAAGAAACCACCAAAAATTTTAACCAGTCATCGTTCTCACAACACTGAGGACCAGTCATTCGAAATGACTTCTCCATGCATTTTATGCATTGGTAAAAGCACTATGATGAAAAGTGTGATATGTTTTCAGGTATCTCCTATACTAATAGAGCCACATGCTCACCGGTTTGCCACATGATGTAGGCCTATGGACTGAACAAGAAACCACCAAAAATTTTAACCAGTCATCGTTCTCACAACACTGAGGACCAGTCATTCGAAATGACTTCTCCATGCATTTTATGCATTGGTAAAAGCACTATGATGAAAAGTGTGATATGTTTTCAGGTATCTCCTATACTAATAGAGCCACATGCTCACCGGTTTGCCACATGATGTAGGCCTATGGACTGAACAAGAAACCACCAAAAATTTTAACCAGTCATCGTTCTCACAACACTGAGGACCAGTCATTCGAAATGACTTCTCCATGCATTTTATGCATTGGTAAAAGCACTATGATGAAAAGTGTGATATGTTTTCAGGTATCTCCTATACTAATAGAGCCACATGCTCACCGGTTTGCCACATGATGTAGGCCTATGGACTGAACAAGAAACCACCAAAAATTTTAACCAGTCATCGTTCTCACAACACTGAGGACCAGTCATTCGAAATGACTTCTCCATGCATTTTATGCATTGGTAAAAGCACTATGATGAAAAGTGTGATATGTTTTCAGGTATCTCCTATACTAATAGAGCCACATGCTCACCGGTTTGCCACATGATGTAGGCCTATGGACTGAACAAGAAACCACCAAAAATTTTAACCAGTCATCGTTCTCACAACACTGAGGACCAGTCATTCGAAATGACTTCTCCATGCATTTTATGCATTGGTAAAAGCACTATGATGAAAAGTGTGATATGTTTTCAGGTATCTCCTATACTAATAGAGCCACATGCTCACCGGTTTGCCACATGATGTAGGCCTATGGACTGAACAAGAAACCACCAAAAATTTTAACCAGTCATCGTTCTCACAACACTGAGGACCAGTCATTCGAAATGACTTCTCCATGCATTTTATGCATTGGTAAAAGCACTATGATGAAAAGTGTGATATGTTTTCAGGTATCTCCTATACTAATAGAGCCACATGCTCACCGGTTTGCCACATGATGTAGGCCTATGGACTGAACAAGAAACCACCAAAAATTTTAACCAGTCATCGTTCTCACAACACTGAGGACCAGTCATTCGAAATGACTTCTCCATGCATTTTATGCATTGGTAAAAGCACTATGATGAAAAGTGTGATATGTTTTCAGGTATCTCCTATACTAATAGAGCCACATGCTCACCGGTTTGCCACATGATGTAGGCCTATGGACTGAACAAGAAACCACCAAAAATTTTAACCAGTCATCGTTCTCACAACACTGAGGACCAGTCATTCGAAATGACTTCTCCATGCATTTTATGCATTGGTAAAAGCACTATGATGAAAAGTGTGATATGTTTTCAGGTATCTCCTATACTAATAGAGCCACATGCTCACCGGTTTGCCACATGATGTAGGCCTATGGACTGAACAAGAAACCACCAAAAATTTTAACCAGTCATCGTTCTCACAACACTGAGGACCAGTCATTCGAAATGACTTCTCCATGCATTTTATGCATTGGTAAAAGCACTATGATGAAAAGTGTGATATGTTTTCAGGTATCTCCTATACTAATAGAGCCACATGCTCACCGGTTTGCCACATGATGTAGGCCTATGGACTGAACAAGAAACCACCAAAAATTTTAACCAGTCATCGTTCTCACAACACTGAGGACCAGTCATTCGAAATGACTTCTCCATGCATTTTATGCATTGGTAAAAGCACTATGATGAAAAGTGTGATATGTTTTCAGGTATCTCCTATACTAATAGAGCCACATGCTCACCGGTTTGCCACATGATGTAGGCCTATGGACTGAACAAGAAACCACCAAAAATTTTAACCAGTCATCGTTCTCACAACACTGAGGACCAGTCATTCGAAATGACTTCTCCATGCATTTTATGCATTGGTAAAAGCACTATGATGAAAAGTGTGATATGTTTTCAGGTATCTCCTATACTAATAGAGCCACATGCTCACCGGTTTGCCACATGATGTAGGCCTATGGACTGAACAAGAAACCACCAAAAATTTTAACCAGTCATCGTTCTCACAACACTGAGGACCAGTCATTCGAAATGACTTCTCCATGCATTTTATGCATTGGTAAAAGCACTATGATGAAAAGTGTGATATGTTTTCAGGTATCTCCTATACTAATAGAGCCACATGCTCACCGGTTTGCCACATGATGTAGGCCTATGGACTGAACAAGAAACCACCAAAAATTTTAACCAGTCATCGTTCTCACAACACTGAGGACCAGTCATTCGAAATGACTTCTCCATGCATTTTATGCATTGGTAAAAGCACTATGATGAAAAGTGTGATATGTTTTCAGGTATCTCCTATACTAATAGAGCCACATGCTCACCGGTTTGCCACATGATGTAGGCCTATGGACTGAACAAGAAACCACCAAAAATTTTAACCAGTCATCGTTCTCACAACACTGAGGACCAGTCATTCGAAATGACTTCTCCATGCATTTTATGCATTGGTAAAAGCACTATGATGAAAAGTGTGATATGTTTTCAGGTATCTCCTATACTAATAGAGCCACATGCTCACCGGTTTGCCACATGATGTAGGCCTATGGACTGAACAAGAAACCACCAAAAATTTTAACCAGTCATCGTTCTCACAACACTGAGGACCAGTCATTCGAAATGACTTCTCCATGCATTTTATGCATTGGTAAAAGCACTATGATGAAAAGTGTGATATGTTTTCAGGTATCTCCTATACTAATAGAGCCACATGCTCACCGGTTTGCCACATGATGTAGGCCTATGGACTGAACAAGAAACCACCAAAAATTTTAACCAGTCATCGTTCTCACAACACTGAGGACCAGTCATTCGAAATGACTTCTCCATGCATTTTATGCATTGGTAAAAGCACTATGATGAAAAGTGTGATATGTTTTCAGGTATCTCCTATACTAATAGAGCCACATGCTCACCGGTTTGCCACATGATGTAGGCCTATGGACTGAACAAGAAACCACCAAAAATTTTAACCAGTCATCGTTCTCACAACACTGAGGACCAGTCATTCGAAATGACTTCTCCATGCATTTTATGCATTGGTAAAAGCACTATGATGAAAAGTGTGATATGTTTTCAGGTATCTCCTATACTAATAGAGCCACATGCTCACCGGTTTGCCACATGATGTAGGCCTATGGACTGAACAAGAAACCACCAAAAATTTTAACCAGTCATCGTTCTCACAACACTGAGGACCAGTCATTCGAAATGACTTCTCCATGCATTTTATGCATTGGTAAAAGCACTATGATGAAAAGTGTGATATGTTTTCAGGTATCTCCTATACTAATAGAGCCACATGCTCACCGGTTTGCCACATGATGTAGGCCTATGGACTGAACAAGAAACCACCAAAAATTTTAACCAGTCATCGTTCTCACAACACTGAGGACCAGTCATTCGAAATGACTTCTCCATGCATTTTATGCATTGGTAAAAGCACTATGATGAAAAGTGTGATATGTTTTCAGGTATCTCCTATACTAATAGAGCCACATGCTCACCGGTTTGCCACATGATGTAGGCCTATGGACTGAACAAGAAACCACCAAAAATTTTAACCAGTCATCGTTCTCACAACACTGAGGACCAGTCATTCGAAATGACTTCTCCATGCATTTTATGCATTGGTAAAAGCACTATGATGAAAAGTGTGATATGTTTTCAGGTATCTCCTATACTAATAGAGCCACATGCTCACCGGTTTGCCACATGATGTAGGCCTATGGACTGAACAAGAAACCACCAAAAATTTTAACCAGTCATCGTTCTCACAACACTGAGGACCAGTCATTCGAAATGACTTCTCCATGCATTTTATGCATTGGTAAAAGCACTATGATGAAAAGTGTGATATGTTTTCAGGTATCTCCTATACTAATAGAGCCACATGCTCACCGGTTTGCCACATGATGTAGGCCTATGGACTGAACAAGAAACCACCAAAAATTTTAACCAGTCATCGTTCTCACAACACTGAGGACCAGTCATTCGAAATGACTTCTCCATGCATTTTATGCATTGGTAAAAGCACTATGATGAAAAGTGTGATATGTTTTCAGGTATCTCCTATACTAATAGAGCCACATGCTCACCGGTTTGCCACATGATGTAGGCCTATGGACTGAACAAGAAACCACCAAAAATTTTAACCAGTCATCGTTCTCACAACACTGAGGACCAGTCATTCGAAATGACTTCTCCATGCATTTTATGCATTGGTAAAAGCACTATGATGAAAAGTGTGATATGTTTTCAGGTATCTCCTATACTAATAGAGCCACATGCTCACCGGTTTGCCACATGATGTAGGCCTATGGACTGAACAAGAAACCACCAAAAATTTTAACCAGTCATCGTTCTCACAACACTGAGGACCAGTCATTCGAAATGACTTCTCCATGCATTTTATGCATTGGTAAAAGCACTATGATGAAAAGTGTGATATGTTTTCAGGTATCTCCTATACTAATAGAGCCACATGCTCACCGGTTTGCCACATGATGTAGGCCTATGGACTGAACAAGAAACCACCAAAAATTTTAACCAGTCATCGTTCTCACAACACTGAGGACCAGTCATTCGAAATGACTTCTCCATGCATTTTATGCATTGGTAAAAGCACTATGATGAAAAGTGTGATATGTTTTCAGGTATCTCCTATACTAATAGAGCCACATGCTCACCGGTTTGCCACATGATGTAGGCCTATGGACTGAACAAGAAACCACCAAAAATTTTAACCAGTCATCGTTCTCACAACACTGAGGACCAGTCATTCGAAATGACTTCTCCATGCATTTTATGCATTGGTAAAAGCACTATGATGAAAAGTGTGATATGTTTTCAGGTATCTCCTATACTAATAGAGCCACATGCTCACCGGTTTGCCACATGATGTAGGCCTATGGACTGAACAAGAAACCACCAAAAATTTTAACCAGTCATCGTTCTCACAACACTGAGGACCAGTCATTCGAAATGACTTCTCCATGCATTTTATGCATTGGTAAAAGCACTATGATGAAAAGTGTGATATGTTTTCAGGTATCTCCTATACTAATAGAGCCACATGCTCACCGGTTTGCCACATGATGTAGGCCTATGGACTGAACAAGAAACCACCAAAAATTTTAACCAGTCATCGTTCTCACAACACTGAGGACCAGTCATTCGAAATGACTTCTCCATGCATTTTATGCATTGGTAAAAGCACTATGATGAAAAGTGTGATATGTTTTCAGGTATCTCCTATACTAATAGAGCCACATGCTCACCGGTTTGCCACATGATGTAGGCCTATGGACTGAACAAGAAACCACCAAAAATTTTAACCAGTCATCGTTCTCACAACACTGAGGACCAGTCATTCGAAATGACTTCTCCATGCATTTTATGCATTGGTAAAAGCACTATGATGAAAAGTGTGATATGTTTTCAGGTATCTCCTATACTAATAGAGCCACATGCTCACCGGTTTGCCCTGATGTAGGCCTATGGACTGAACAAGAAACCACCAAAAATTTTAACCAGTCATCGTTCTCACAACACTGAGGACCAGTCATTCGAAATGACTTCTCCATGCATTTTATGCATTGGTAAAAGCACTATGATGAAAAGTGTGATATGTTTTCAGGTATCTCCTATACTAATAGAGCCACATGCTCACCGGTTTGCCACATGATGTAGGCCTATGGACTGAACAAGAAACCACCAAAAATTTTAACCAGTCATCGTTCTCACAACACTGAGGACCAGTCATTCGAAATGACTTCTCCATGCATTTTATGCATTGGTAAAAGCACTATGATGAAAAGTGTGATATGTTTTCAGGTATCTCCTATACTAATAGAGCCACATGCTCACCGGTTTGCCACATGATGTAGGCCTATGGACTGAACAAGAAACCACCAAAAATTTTAACCAGTCATCGTTCTCACAACACTGAGGACCAGTCATTCGAAATGACTTCTCCATGCATTTTATGCATTGGTAAAAGCACTATGATGAAAAGTGTGATATGTTTTCAGGTATCTCCTATACTAATAGAGCCACATGCTCACCGGTTTGCCACATGATGTAGGCCTATGGACTGAACAAGAAACCACCAAAAATTTTAACCAGTCATCGTTCTCACAACACTGAGGACCAGTCATTCGAAATGACTTCTCCATGCATTTTATGCATTGGTAAAAGCACTATGATGAAAAGTGTGATATGTTTTCAGGTATCTCCTATACTAATAGAGCCACATGCTCACCGGTTTGCCACATGATGTAGGCCTATGGACTGAACAAGAAACCACCAAAAATTTTAACCAGTCATCGTTCTCACAACACTGAGGACCAGTCATTCGAAATGACTTCTCCATGCATTTTATGCATTGGTAAAAGCACTATGATGAAAAGTGTGATATGTTTTCAGGTATCTCCTATACTAATAGAGCCACATGCTCACCGGTTTGCCGATGTAGGCCTATGGACTGAACAAGAAACCACCAAAAATTTTAACCAGTCATCGTTCTCACAACACTGAGGACCAGTCATTCGAAATGACTTCTCCATGCATTTTATGCATTGGTAAAAGCACTATGATGAAAAATGTGATATGTTTTCAGGTATCTCCTATACTAATAGAGCCACATGCTCACCGGTTTGCCACATGATGTAGGCCTATGGACTGAACAAGAAACCACCAAAAATTTTAACCAGTCATCGTTCTCACAACACTGAGGACCAGTCATTCGAAATGACTTCTCCATGCATTTTATGCATTGGTAAAAGCACTATGATGAAAAGTGTGATATGTTTTCAGGTATCTCCTATACTAATAGAGCCACATGCTCACCGGTTTGCCACATGATGTAGGCCTATGGACTGAACAAGAAACCACCAAAAATTTTAATTAGTCATCGTTCTCACAACACTGAGGACCAGTCATTCGAAATGACTTCTCCATGCATTTTATGCATTGGTAAAAGCACTATGATGAAAAGTGTGATATGTTTTCAGGTATCTCCTATACTAATAGAGCCACATGCTCACCGGTTTGCCACATGATGTAGGCCTATGGACTGAACAAGAAACCACCAAAAATTTTAACCAGTCATCGTTCTCACAACACTGAGGACCAGTCATTCGAAATGACTTCTCCATGCATTTTATGCATTGGTAAAAGCACTATGATGAAAAGTGTGATATGTTTTCAGGTATCTCCTATACTAATAGAGCCACATGCTCACCGGTTTGCCACATGATGTAGGCCTATGGACTGAACAAGAAACCACCAAAAATTTTAACCAGTCATCGTTCTCACAACACTGAGGACCAGTCATTCGAAATGACTTCTCCATGCATTTTATGCATTGGTAAAAGCACTATGATGAAAAGTGTGATATGTTTTCAGGTATCTCCTATACTAATAGAGCCACATGCTCACCGGTTTGCCACATGATGTAGGCCTATGGACTGAACAAGAAACCACCAAAAATTTTAACCAGTCATCGTTCTCACAACACTGAGGACCAGTCATTCGAAATGACTTTTCCATGCATTTTATGCATTGGTAAAAGCACTATGATGAAAAGTGTGATATGTTTTCAGGTATCTCCTATACTAATAGAGCCACATGCTCACCGGTTTGCCACATGATGTAGGCCTATGGACTGAACAAGAAACCACCAAAAATTTTAACCAGTCATCATTCTCACAACACTGAGGACCAGTCATTCGAAATGACTTCTCCATGCATTTTATGCATTGGTAAAAGCACTATGATGAAAAGTGTGATATGTTTTCAGGTATCTCCTATACTAATAGAGCCACATGCTCACCGGTTTGCCGATGTAGGCCTATGGACTGAACAAGAAACCACCAAAAATTTTAACCAGTCATCGTTCTCACAACACTGAGGACCAGTCATTCGAAATGACTTCTCCATGCATTTTATGCATTGGTAAAAGCACTATGATGAAAAATGTGATATGTTTTCAGGTATCTCCTACACTAATAGAGCCACATGCTCACCGGTTTGCCACATGATGTAGGCCTATGGACTGAACAAGAAACCACCAAAAATTTTAACCAGTCATCGTTCTCACAACACTGAGGACCAGTCATTCGAAATGACTTAATGACTTCTCCATGCATTTTATGCATTGGTAAAAGCACTATGATGAAAAGTGTGATATGTTTTCAGGTATCTCCTATACTAATAGAGCCACATGCTCACCGGTTTGCCACATGATGTAGGCCTATGGACTGAACAAGAAACCACCAAAAATTTTAACCAGTCATCGTTCTCACAACACTGAGGACCAGTCATTCGAAATGACTTCTCCATGCATTTTATGCATTGGTAAAAGCACTATGATGAAAAGTGTGATATGTTTTCAGGTATCTCCTATACTAATAGAGCCACATGCTCACCGGTTTGCCACATGATGTAGGCCTATGGACTGAACAAGAAACCACCAAAAATTTTAACCAGTCATCGTTCTCACAACACTGAGGACCAGTCATTCGAAATGACTTCTCCATGCATTTTATGCATTGGTAAAAGCACTATGATGAAAAGTGTGATATGTTTTCAGGTATCTCCTATACTAATAGAGCCACATGCTCACCGGTTTGCCACATGATGTAGGCCTATGGACTGAACAAGAAACCACCAAAAATTTTAACCAGTCATCGTTCTCACAACACTGAGGACCAGTCATTCGAAATGACTTCTCCATGCATTTTATGCATTGGTAAAAGCACTATGATGAAAAGTGTGATATGTTTTCAGGTATCTCCTATACTAATAGAGCCACATGCTCACCGGTTTGCCACATGATGTAGGCCTATGGACTGAACAAGAAACCACCAAAAATTTTAACCAGTCATCGTTCTCACAACACTGAGGACCAGTCATTCGAAATGACTTCTCCATGCATTTTATGCATTGGTAAAAGCACTATGATGAAAAGTGTGATATGTTTTCAGGTATCTCCTATACTAATAGAGCCACATGCTCACCGGTTTGCCACATGATGTAGGCCTATGGACTGAACAAGAAACCACCAAAAATTTTAACCAGTCATCGTTCTCACAACACTGAGGACCAGTCATTCGAAATGACTTCTCCATGCATTTTATGCATTGGTAAAAGCACTATGATGAAAAGTGTGATATGTTTTCAGGTATCTCCTATACTAATAGAGCCACATGCTCACCGGTTTGCCACATGATGTAGGCCTATGGACTGAACAAGAAACCACCAAAAATTTTAACCAGTCATCGTTCTCACAACACTGAGGACCAGTCATTCGAAATGACTTCTCCATGCATTTTATGCATTGGTAAAAGCACTATGATGAAAAGTGTGATATGTTTTCAGGTATCTCCTATACTAATAGAGCCACATGCTCACCGGTTTGCCACATGATGTAGGCCTATGGACTGAACAAGAAACCACCAAAAATTTTAACCAGTCATCGTTCTCACAACACTGAGGACCAGTCATTCGAAATGACTTCTCCATGCATTTTATGCATTGGTAAAAGCACTATGATGAAAAGTGTGATATGTTTTCAGGTATCTCCTATACTAATAGAGCCACATGCTCACCGGTTTGCCACATGATGTAGGCCTATGGACTGAACAAGAAACCACCAAAAATTTTAACCAGTCATCGTTCTCACAACACTGAGGACCAGTCATTCGAAATGACTTCTCCATGCATTTTATGCATTGGTAAAAGCACTATGATGAAAAGTGTGATATGTTTTCAGGTATCTCCTATACTAATAGAGCCACATGCTCACCGGTTTGCCACATGATGTGATGTAGGCCTATGGACTGAACAAGAAACCACCAAAAATTTTAACCAGTCATCGTTCTCACAACACTGAGGACCAGTCATTCGAAATGACTTCTCCATGCATTTTATGCATTGGTAAAAGCACTATGATGAAAAGTGTGATATGTTTTCAGGTATCTCCTATACTAATAGAGCCACATGCTCACCGGTTTGCCACATGATGTAGGCCTATGGACTGAACAAGAAACCACCAAAAATTTTAACCAGTCATCGTTCTCACAACACTGAGGACCAGTCATTCGAAATGACTTCTCCATGCATTTTATGCATTGGTAAAAGCACTATGATGAAAAGTGTGATATGTTTTCAGGTATCTCCTATACTAATAGAGCCACATGCTCACCGGTTTGCCACATGATGTAGGCCTATGGACTGAACAAGAAACCACCAAAAATTTTAACCAGTCATCGTTCTCACAACACTGAGGACCAGTCATTCGAAATGACTTCTCCATGCATTTTATGCATTGGTAAAAGCACTATGATGAAAAGTGTGATATGTTTTCAGGTATCTCCTATACTAATAGAGCCACATGCTCACCGGTTTGCCACATGATGTAGGCCTATGGACTGAACAAGAAACCACCAAAAATTTTAACCAGTCATCGTTCTCACAACACTGAGGACCAGTCATTCGAAATGACTTCTCCATGCATTTTATGCATTGGTAAAAGCACTATGATGAAAAGTGTGATATGTTTTCAGGTATCTCCTATACTAATAGAGCCACATGCTCACCGGTTTGCCACATGATGTAGGCCTATGGACTGAACAAGAAACCACCAAAAATTTTAACCAGTCATCGTTCTCACAACACTGAGGACCAGTCATTCGAAATGACTTCTCCATGCATTTTATGCATTGGTAAAAGCACTATGATGAAAAGTGTGATATGTTTTCAGGTATCTCCTATACTAATAGAGCCACATGCTCACCGGTTTGCCACATGATGTAGGCCTATGGACTGAACAAGAAACCACCAAAAATTTTAACCAGTCATCGTTCTCACAACACTGAGGACCAGTCATTCGAAATGACTTCTCCATGCATTTTATGCATTGGTAAAAGCACTATGATGAAAAGTGTGATATGTTTTCAGGTATCTCCTATACTAATAGAGCCACATGCTCACCGGTTTGCCACATGATGTAGGCCTATGGACTGAACAAGAAACCACCAAAAATTTTAACCAGTCATCGTTCTCACAACACTGAGGACCAGTCATTCGAAATGACTTCTCCATGCATTTTATGCATTGGTAAAAGCACTATGATGAAAAGTGTGATATGTTTTCAGGTATCTCCTATACTAATAGAGCCACATGCTCACCGGTTTGCCACATGATGTAGGCCTATGGACTGAACAAGAAACCACCAAAAATTTTAACCAGTCATCGTTCTCACAACACTGAGGACCAGTCATTCGAAATGACTTCTCCATGCATTTTATGCATTGGTAAAAGCACTATGATGAAAAGTGTGATATGTTTTCAGGTATCTCCTATACTAATAGAGCCACATGCTCACCGGTTTGCCACATGATGTAGGCCTATGGACTGAACAAGAAACCACCAAAAATTTTAACCAGTCATCGTTCTCACAACACTGAGGACCAGTCATTCGAAATGACTTCTCCATGCATTTTATGCATTGGTAAAAGCACTATGATGAAAAGTGTGATATGTTTTCAGGTATCTCCTATACTAATAGAGCCACATGCTCACCGGTTTGCCACATGATGTAGGCCTATGGACTGAACAAGAAACCACCAAAAATTTTAACCAGTCATCGTTCTCACAACACTGAGGACCAGTCATTCGAAATGACTTCTCCATGCATTTTATGCATTGGTAAAAGCACTATGATGAAAAGTGTGATATGTTTTCAGGTATCTCCTATACTAATAGAGCCACATGCTCACCGGTTTGCCACATGATGTAGGCCTATGGACTGAACAAGAAACCACCAAAAATTTTAACCAGTCATCGTTCTCACAACACTGAGGACCAGTCATTCGAAATGACTTCTCCATGCATTTTATGCATTGGTAAAAGCACTATGATGAAAAGTGTGATATGTTTTCAGGTATCTCCTATACTAATAGAGCCACATGCTCACCGGTTTGCCACATGATGTAGGCCTATGGACTGAACAAGAAACCACCAAAAATTTTAACCAGTCATCGTTCTCACAACACTGAGGACCAGTCATTCGAAATGACTTCTCCATGCATTTTATGCATTGGTAAAAGCACTATGATGAAAAGTGTGATATGTTTTCAGGTATCTCCTATACTAATAGAGCCACATGCTCACCGGTTTGCCACATGATGTAGGCCTATGGACTGAACAAGAAACCACCAAAAATTTTAACCAGTCATCGTTCTCACAACACTGAGGACCAGTCATTCGAAATGACTTCTCCATGCATTTTATGCATTGGTAAAAGCACTATGATGAAAAGTGTGATATGTTTTCAGGTATCTCCTATACTAATAGAGCCACATGCTCACCGGTTTGCCACATGATGTAGGCCTATGGACTGAACAAGAAACCACCAAAAATTTTAACCAGTCATCGTTCTCACAACACTGAGGACCAGTCATTCGAAATGACTTCTCCATGCATTTTATGCATTGGTAAAAGCACTATGATGAAAAGTGTGATATGTTTTCAGGTATCTCCTATACTAATAGAGCCACATGCTCACCGGTTTGCCACATGATGTAGGCCTATGGACTGAACAAGAAACCACCAAAAATTTTAACCAGTCATCGTTCTCACAACACTGAGGACCAGTCATTCGAAATGACTTCTCCATGCATTTTATGCATTGGTAAAAGCACTATGATGAAAAGTGTGATATGTTTTCAGGTATCTCCTATACTAATAGAGCCACATGCTCACCGGTTTGCCACATGATGTAGGCCTATGGACTGAACAAGAAACCACCAAAAATTTTAACCAGTCATCGTTCTCACAACACTGAGGACCAGTCATTCGAAATGACTTCTCCATGCATTTTATGCATTGGTAAAAGCACTATGATGAAAAGTGTGATATGTTTTCAGGTATCTCCTATACTAATAGAGCCACATGCTCACCGGTTTGCCACATGATGTAGGCCTATGGACTGAACAAGAAACCACCAAAAATTTTAACCAGTCATCGTTCTCACAACACTGAGGACCAGTCATTCGAAATGACTTCTCCATGCATTTTATGCATTGGTAAAAGCACTATGATGAAAAGTGTGATATGTTTTCAGGTATCTCCTATACTAATAGAGCCACATGCTCACCGGTTTGCCACATGATGTAGGCCTATGGACTGAACAAGAAACCACCAAAAATTTTAACCAGTCATCGTTCTCACAACACTGAGGACCAGTCATTCGAAATGACTTCTCCATGCATTTTATGCATTGGTAAAAGCACTATGATGAAAAGTGTGATATGTTTTCAGGTATCTCCTATACTAATAGAGCCACATGCTCACCGGTTTGCCACATGATGTAGGCCTATGGACTGAACAAGAAACCACCAAAAATTTTAACCAGTCATCGTTCTCACAACACTGAGGACCAGTCATTCGAAATGACTTCTCCATGCATTTTATGCATTGGTAAAAGCACTATGATGAAAAGTGTGATATGTTTTCAGGTATCTCCTATACTAATAGAGCCACATGCTCACCGGTTTGCCACATGATGTAGGCCTATGGACTGAACAAGAAACCACCAAAAATTTTAACCAGTCATCGTTCTCACAACACTGAGGACCAGTCATTCGAAATGACTTCTCCATGCATTTTATGCATTGGTAAAAGCACTATGATGAAAAGTGTGATATGTTTTCAGGTATCTCCTATACTAATAGAGCCACATGCTCACCGGTTTGCCACATGATGTAGGCCTATGGACTGAACAAGAAACCACCAAAAATTTTAACCAGTCATCGTTCTCACAACACTGAGGACCAGTCATTCGAAATGACTTCTCCATGCATTTTATGCATTGGTAAAAGCACTATGATGAAAAGTGTGATATGTTTTCAGGTATCTCCTATACTAATAGAGCCACATGCTCACCGGTTTGCCACATGATGTAGGCCTATGGACTGAACAAGAAACCACCAAAAATTTTAACCAGTCATCGTTCTCACAACACTGAGGACGCAGTCATTCGAAATGACTTCTCCATGCATTTTATGCATTGGTAAAAGCACTATGATGAAAAGTGTGATATGTTTTCAGGTATCTCCTATACTAATAGAGCCACATGCTCACCGGTTTGCCACATGATGTAGGCCTATGGACTGAACAAGAAACCACCAAAAATTTTAACCAGTCATCGTTCTCACAACACTGAGGACCAGTCATTCGAAATGACTTCTCCATGCATTTTATGCATTGGTAAAAGCACTATGATGAAAAGTGTGATATGTTTTCAGGTATCTCCTATACTAATAGAGCCACATGCTCACCGGTTTGCCACATGATGTAGGCCTATGGACTGAACAAGAAACCACCAAAAATTTTAACCAGTCATCGTTCTCACAACACTGAGGACCAGTCATTCGAAATGACTTCTCCATGCATTTTATGCATTGGTAAAAGCACTATGATGAAAAGTGTGATATGTTTTCAGGTATCTCCTATACTAATAGAGCCACATGCTCACCGGTTTGCCACATGATGTAGGCCTATGGACTGAACAAGAAACCACCAAAAATTTTAACCAGTCATCGTTCTCACAACACTGAGGACCAGTCGCTTCGAAATGACTTCTCCATGCATTTTATGCATTGGTAAAAGCACTATGATGAAAAGTGTGATATGTTTTCAGGTATCTCCTATACTATTAGAGCCACATGCTCACCGGTTTGCCACATGATCTAGGCCTATGGACTGAACAAGAAACCACCAAAAATTTTAACCAGTCATCGTTCTCACAACACTGAGGACCAGTCATTCGAAATGACTTCTCCATGCATTTTATGCATTGGTAAAAGCACTATGATGAAAAGTGTGATATGTTTTCAGGTATCTCCTATACTAATAGAGCCACATGCTCACCGGTTTGCCACATGATGTAGGCCTATGGACTGAACAAGAAACCACCAAAATTTTAACCAGTCATCGTTCTCACAACACTGAGGACCAGTCATTCGAAATGACTTCTCCATGCATTTTTGGTAAAAGCACTATGATGAAAAGTGTGATATGTTTTCAGGTATCTCCTATACTAATAGAGCCACATGCTCACCGGTTTGCCACATGATGTAGGCCTATGGACTGAACAAGAAACCACCAAAAATTTTAACCAGTCATCGTTCTCACAACACTGAGGACCAGTCATTCGAAATGACTTCTCCATGCATTTTATGCATTGGTAAAAGCACTATGATGAAAAGTGTGATATGTTTTCAGGTATCTCCTATACTAATAGAGCCACATGCTCACCGGTTTGCCACATGATGTAGGCCTATGGACTGAACAAGAAACCACCAAAAATTTTAACCAGTCATCGTTCTCACAACACTGAGGACCAGTCATTCGAAATGACTTCTCCATGCATTTTATGCATTGGTAAAAGCACTATGATGAAAAGTGTGATATGTTTTCAGGTATCTCCTATACTAATAGAGCCACATGCTCACCGGTTTGCCACATGATGTAGGCCTATGGACTGAACAAGAAACCACCAAAAATTTTAACCAGTCATCGTTCTCACAACACTGAGGACCAGTCATTCGAAATGACTTCTCCATGCATTTTATGCATTGGTAAAAGCACTATGATGAAAAGTGTGATATGTTTTCAGGTATCTCCTATACTAATAGAGCCACATGCTCACCGGTTTGCCACATGATGTAGGCCTATGGACTGAACAAGAAACCACCAAAAATTTTAACCAGTCATCGTTCTCACAACACTGAGGACCAGTCATTCGAAATGACTTCTCCATGCATTTTATGCATTGGTAAAAGCACTATGATGAAAAGTGTGATATGTTTTCAGGTATCTCCTATACTAATAGAGCCACATGCTCACCGGTTTGCCACATGATGTAGGCCTATGGACTGAACAAGAAACCACCAAAAAACCACCAAAAATTTTAACCAGTCATCGTTCTCACAACACTGAGGACCAGTCATTCGAAATGACTTCTCCATGCATTTTATGCATTGGTAAAAGCACTATGATGAAAAGTGTGATATGTTTTCAGGTATCTCCTATACTAATAGAGCCACATGCTCACCGGTTTGCCACATGATGTAGGCCTATGGACTGAACAAGAAACCACCAAAAATTTTAACCAGTCATCGTTCTCACAACACTGAGGACCAGTCATTCGAAATGACTTCTCCATGCATTTTATGCATTGGTAAAAGTACTATGATGAAAAGTGTGATATGTTTTCAGGTATCTCCTATACTAATAGAGCCACATGCTCACCGGTTTGCCACATGATGTAGGCCTATGAACTGAACAAGAAACCACCAAAAATTTTAACCAGTCATCGTTCTCACGACACTGAGGACCAGTCATTCGAAATGACTTCTCCAGTCATTTTATGCATTGGTAAAAGCACTATGATGAAAAGTGTGATATGTTTTCAGGTATCTCCTATACTAATAGAGCCACATGCTCACCGGTTTGCCACATGATGTAGGCCTATGGACTGAACAAGAAACCACCAAAAATTTTAACCAGTCATCGTTCTCACAACACTGAGGACAAGTCATTCGAAATGACTTCTCCATACATTTTATGCATTGGTAAAAGCACTATGATGAAAAGTGTGATATGTTTTCAGGTATCTCCTATACTAATAGAGCCACATGCTCACCGGTTTGCCACATGATGTAGGCCTATGGACTGAACAAGAAACCACCAAAAATTTTAACCAGTCATCGTTCTCACAACACTGAGGACCAGTCATTTGAAATGACTTCTCCATGCATTTTATGCATTGGTAAAAGCACTATGATGAAAAGTGTGGTATGTTTTCAGGTATCTCCTATACTAATAGAGCCACATGCTCACCGGTTTGCCACATGATGTAGGCCTATGGACTGAACAAGAAACCACCAAAAATTTTAACCAGTCATCGTTCTCACAACACTGAGGACCAGTCATTCGAAATGACTTCTCCATGCATTTTATGCATTGGTAAAAGCACTATGATGAAAAGTGTGATATGTTTTCAGGTATCTCCTATACTAATAGAGCCACATGCTCACCGGTTTGCCACATGATGTAGGCCTATGGACTGAACAAGAAACCACCAAAAATTTTAACCAGTCATCGTTCTCACAACACTGAGGACCAGTCATTCGAAATGACTTCTCCATGCATTTTATGCATTGGTAAAAGCACTATGATGAAAAGTGTGATATGTTTTCAGGTATCTCCTATACTAATAGAGCCACATGCTCACCGGTTTGCCACATGATGTAGGCCTATGGACTGAACAAGAAACCACCAAAAATTTTAACCAGTCATCGTTCTCACAACACTGAGGACCAGTCATTCGAAATGACTTCTCCATGCATTTTATGCATTGGTAAAAGCACTATGATGAAAAGTGTGATATGTTTTCAGGTATCTCCTATACTAATAGAGCCACATGCTCACCGGTTTGCCACATGATGTAGGCCTATGGACTGAACAAGAAACCACCAAAAATTTTAACCAGTCATCGTTCTCACAACACTGAGGACCAGTCATTCGAAATGACTTCTCCATGCATTTTATGCATTGGTAAAAGCACTATGATGAAAAGTGTGATATGTTTTCAGGTATCTCCTATACTAATAGAGCCACATGCTCACCGGTTTGCCACATGATGTAGGCCTATGGACTGAACAAGAAACCACCAAAAATTCTAACCAGTCATCGTTCTCACAACACTGAGGACCAGTCATTCGAAATGACTTCTCCATGCATTTTATGCATTGGTAAAAGCACTATGATGAAAAGTGTGATATGTTTTCAGGTATCTCCTATACTAATAGAGCCACATGCTCACCGGTTTGCCACATGATGTAGGCCTATGGACTGAACAAGAAACCACCAAAAATTTTAACCAGTCATCGTTCTCACAACACTGAGGACCAGTCATTCGAAATGACTTCTCCATGCATTTTATGCATTGGTAAAAGCACTATGATGAAAAGTGTGATATGTTTTCAGGTATCTCCTATACTAATAGAGCCACATGCTCACCGGTTTGCCACATGATGTAGGCCTATGGACTGAACAAGAAACCACCAAAAATTTTAACCAGTCATCGTTCTCACAACACTGAGGACCAGTCATTCGAAATGACTTCTCCATGCATTTTATGCATTGGTAAAAGCACTATGATGAAAAGTGTGATATGTTTTCAGGTATCTCCTATACTAATAGAGCCACATGCTCACCGGTTTGCCACATGATGTAGGCCTATGGACTGAACAAGAAACCACCAAAAATTTTAACCAGTCATCGTTCTCACAACACTGAGGACCAGTCATTCGAAATGACTTCTCCATGCATTTTATGCATTGGTAAAAGTACTATGATGAAAAGTGTGATATGTTTTCAGGTATCTCCTATACTAATAGAGCCACATGCTCACCGGTTTGCCACATGATGTAGGCCTATGAACTGAACAAGAAACCACCAAAAATTTTAACCAGTCATCGTTCTCACAACACTGAGGACCAGTCATTCGAAATGACTTCTCCAGTCATTTTATGCATTGGTAAAAGCACTATGATGAAAAGTGTGATATGTTTTCAGGTATCTCCTATACTAATAGAGCCACATGCTCACCGGTTTGCCACATGATGTAGGCCTATGGACTGAACAAGAAACCACCAAAAATTTTAACCAGTCATCGTTCTCACAACACTGAGGACAAGTCATTCGAAATGACTTCTCCATACATTTTATGCATTGGTAAAAGCACTATGATGAAAAGTGTGATATGTTTTCAGGTATCTCCTATACTAATAGAGCCACATGCTCACCGGTTTGCCACATGATGTAGGCCTATGGACTGAACAAGAAACCACCAAAAATTTTAACCAGTCATCGTTCTCACAACACTGAGGACCAGTCATTTGAAATGACTTCTCCATGCATTTTATGCATTGGTAAAAGCACTATGATGAAAAGTGTGGTATGTTTTCAGGTATCTCCTATACTAATAGAGCCACATGCTCACCGGTTTGCCACATGATGTAGGCCTATGGACTGAACAAGAAACCACCAAAAATTTTAACCAGTCATCGTTCTCACAACACTGAGGACCAGTCATTCAAAATGACTTCTCCATGCATTTTATGCATTGGTAAAAGCACTATGATGAAAAGTGTGATATGTTTTCAGGTATCTCCTATACTAATAGAGCCACATGCTCACCGGTTTGCCACATGATGTAGGCCTATGGACTGAACAAGAAACCACCAAAAATTTTAACCAGTCATCGTTCTCACAACACTGAGGACCAGTCATTCGAAATGACTTCTCCATGCATTTTATGCATTGGTAAAAGCACTATGATGAAAAGTGTGATATGTTTTCAGGTATCTCCTATACTAATAGAGCCACATGCTCACCGGTTTGCCACATGATGTAGGCCTATGGACTGAACAAGAAACCACCAAAAATTTTAACCAGTCATCGTTCTCACAACACTGAGGACCAGTCATTCGAAATGACTTCTCCATGCATTTTATGCATTGGTAAAAGCACTATGATGAAAAGTGTGATATGTTTTCAGGTATCTCCTATACTAATAGAGCCACATGCTCACCGGTTTGCCACATGATGTAGGCCTATGGACTGAACAAGAAACCACCAAAAATTTTAACCAGTCATCGTTCTCACAACACTGAGGACCAGTCATTCGAAATGACTTCTCCATGCATTTTATGCATTGGTAAAAGCACTATGATGAAAAGTGTGATATGTTTTCAGGTATCTCCTATACTAATAGAGCCACATGCTCACCGGTTTGCCACATGATGTAGGCCTATGGACTGAACAAGAAACCACCAAAAATTCTAACCAGTCATCGTTCTCACAACACTGAGGACCAGTCATTCGAAATGACTTCTCCATGCATTTTATGCATTGGTAAAAGCACTATGATGAAAAGTGTGATATGTTTTCAGGTATCTCCTATACTAATAGAGCCACATGCTCACCGGTTTGCCACATGATGTAGGCCTATGGACTGAACAAGAAACCACCAAAAATTTTAACCAGTCATCGTTCTCACAACACTGAGGACCAGTCATTCGTAATGACTTCTCCATGCATTTTATGCATTGGTAAAAGCACTATGATGAAAAGTGTGATATGTTTTCAGGTATCTCCTATACTAATAGAGCCACATGCTCACCGGTTTGCCACATGATGTAGGCCTATGGACTGAACAAGAAACCACCAAAAATTCTAACCAGTCATCATTCTCACAACACTGAGGACCAGTCATTCGAAATGACTTCTCCATGCATTTTATGCATTGGTAAAAGCACTATGATGAAAAGTGTGATATGTTTTCAGGTATCTCCTATACTAATAGAGACACATGCTCACCGGTTTGCCACATGATGTAGGCCTATGGACTGAACAAGAAACCACCAAAAATTTTAACCAGTCATCGTTCTCACAACACTGAGGACCAGTCTTTCGAAATGACTTCTCCATGCATTTTATGCATTGGTAAAAGCACTATGATGAAAAGTGTGATATGTTTTCAGGTATCTCCTATACTAATAGAGCCACATGCTCACCGGTTTGCCACATGATGTAGGCCTATGGACTGAACAAGAAACCACCAAAAATTTTAACCAGTCATCGTTCTCACAACACTGAGGACCAGTCATTCGAAATGACTTCTCCAGTCATTTTATGCATTGGTAAAAGCACTATGATGAAAAGTGTGATATATTTTCAGGTATCTCCTATACTAACAGAGCCACATGCTCACCGGTTTGCCACATGATGTAGGCCTATGGACTGAACAAGAAACCACCAAAAATTTTAACCAGTCATCGTGCTCACAACACTGAGGACCAGTCATTCGAAATGACTTCTCCATACATTTTATGCATTGGTAAAAGCACTATGATGAAAAGTGTGATATGTTTTCAGGTATCTCCTATACTAATAGAGCCACATGCTCACCGGTTTGCCACATGATTGTAGGCCTATGGACTGAACAAGAAACCACCAAAAATTTTAACCAGTCATCGTTCTCACAACACTGAGGACCAGTCATTCGAAATGACTTCTCCATGCATTTTATGCATTAGTAAAAGCACTATGATGAAAAGTGTGATATGTTTTCAGGTATCTCCTATACTAATAGAGCCACATGCTCACCGGTTTGCCACATGATGTAGGCCTATGGACTGAACAAGAAACCACCAAAAATTCTAACCAGTCATCATTCTCACAACACTGAGGACCAGTCATTCGAAATGACTTCTCCATGCATTTTATGCATTGGTAAAAGCACTATGATGAAAAGTGTGATATGTTTTCAGGTATCTCCTATACTAATAGAGCCACATGCTCACCGGTTTGCCACATGATGTAGGCCTATGGACTGAACAAGAAACCACCAAAAATTTTAACCAGTCATCGTTCTCACAACACTGAGGACCAGTCTTTCGAAATGACTTCTCCATGCATTTTATGCATTGGTAAAAGCACTATGATGAAAAGTGTGATATGTTTTCAGGTATCTCCTATACTAATAGAGCCACATGCTCACCGGTTTGCCACATGATGTAGGCCTATGGACTGAACAAGAAACCACCAAAAATTTTAACCAGTCATCGTTCTCACAACACTGAGGACCAGTCATTCGAAATGACTTCTCCAGTCATTTTATGCATTGGTAAAAGCACTATGATGAAAAGTGTGATATATTTTCAGGTATCTCCTATACTAACAGAGCCACATGCTCACCGGTTTGCCACATGATGTAGGCCTATGGACTGAACAAGAAACCACCAAAAATTTTAACCAGTCATCGTTCTCACAACACTGAGGACCAGTCATTCGAAATGACTTCTCCATGCATTTTATGCATTGGTAAAAGCACTATGATGAAAAGTGTGATATGTTTTCAGGTATCTCCTATACTAATAGAGCCACATGCTCACCGGTTTGCCACATGATTGTAGGCCTATGGACTGAACAAGAAACCACCAAAAATTTTAACCAGTCATCGTTCTCACAACACTGAGGACCAGTCATTCGAAATGACTTCTCCATGCATTTTATGCATTGGTAAAGCACTATGATGAAAAGTGTGATATGTTTTCAGGTATCTCCTATACTAATAGAGCCACATGCTCACCGGTTTGCCACATGATGTAGGCCTATGGACTGAACAAGATACCACCAAAAATTTTAACCAGTCATCGTTCTCACAACACTGAGGACCAGTCATTCGAAATGACTTCTCCATGCATTTTATGCATTGGTAAAAGCACTATGATGAAAAGTGTGATATGTTTTCAGGTATCTCCTATACTAAGAAAGCCACATGCTCACCGGTTTGCCACATGATGTAGGCCTATGGACTGAACAAGAAACCACCAAAAATTTTAACCAGTCATCGTTCTCACAACACTGAGGACCAGTCATTCGAAATGACTTCTCCATGCATTTTATGCATTGGTAAAAGCACTATGATGAAAAGTGTGATATGTTTTCAGGCATCTCCTATACTAATAGAGCCACATGCTCACCGGTTTGCCAGATGATGTAGGCCTATGGACTGAACAAGAAACCACCAAAAATTTTAACCAGTCATCGTTCTCACAACACTGAGGACCAGTCATTCGAAATGACTTCTCCATGCATTTTATGCATTGGTAAAAGCACTATGATGAAAAGTGTGATATGTTTTCAGGTATCTCCTATACTAATAGAGCCACATGCTCACCGGTTTGCCACATGATGTAGGCCTATGGACTGAACAAGAAACCACCAAAAATTTTAACCAGTCATCGTTCTCACAACACTGAGGACCAGTCATTCGAAATGACTTCTCCATGCATTTTATGCATTGGTAAAAGCACTATGATGAAAAGTGTGATATGTTTTCAGGTATCTCCTATACTAATAGAGCCACATGCTCACCGGTTTGCCACATGAAGTAGGCCTATGGACAGAACAAGAAAACACCAAAAATTTTAACCAGTCATCGTTCTCACAACACTGAGGACCAGTCATTCGAAATGACTTCTCCATGCATTTTATGCATTGGTAAAAGCACTATGATGAAAAGTGTGATATGTTTTCAGGTATCTCCTATACTAATAGAGCCACATGCTCACCGGTTTGCCACATGATGTAGGCCTATGGACTGAACAAGACACCACCAAAAATTTTAACCAGTCATCGTTCTCACAACACTGAGGACCAGTCATTCGAAATGACTTCTCCATGCATTTTATGCATTGGTAAAAGCACTATGATGAAAAGTGTGATATGTTTTCAGGTATCTCCTATACTAATAGAGCCACATGCTCACCGGTTTGCCACATGATGTAGGCCTATGGACTGAACAAGAAACCACCAAAAATTTTAACCAGTCATCGTTCTCACAACACTGAGGACCAGTCATTCGAAATGACTTCTCCATGCATTTTATGCATTGGTAAAAGCACTATGATGAAAAGTGTGATATGTTTTCAGGTATCTCCTATACTAATAGAGCCACATGCTCACCGGTTTGCCACATGATGTAGGCCTATGGACTGAACAAGAAACCACCAAAAATTTTAACCAGTCATCGTTCTCACAACACTGAGGACCAGTCATTCGAAATGACTTCTCCATGCATTTTATGCATTGGTAAAAGCACTATGATGAAAAGTGTGATATGTTTTCAGGTATCTCCTATACTAATAGAGCCACATGCTCACCGGTTTGCCACATGGTGTAGGCCTATGGACTGAACAAGAAACCACCAAAAATTTTAACCAGTCATCGCTCTCACAACACTGAGGACCAGTCATTCGAAATGACTTCTCCATGCATTTTATGCATTGGTAAAAGCACTATGATGAAAAGTGTGATATGTTTTCCGGTATCTCCTATACTAATAGAGCCACATGCTCACCGGTTTGCCACATGATGTAGGCCTATGGACTGAACAAGAAACCACCAAAAATTTTAACCAGTCATCGTTCTCACAACACTGAGGACCAGTCATTCGAAATGACTTCTCCATGCATTTTATGCATTGGTAAAAGCACTATGATGAAAAGTGTGATATGTTTTCAGGTATCTCCTATACTAATAGAGCCACATGCTCACCGGTTTGCCACATGATGTAGGCCTATGGACTGAACAAGAAACCACCAAAAATTTTAACCAGTCATCGTTCTCACAACACTGAGGACCAGTCATTCGAAATGACTTCTCCATGCATTTTATGCATTGGTAAAAGCACTATGATGAAAAGTGTGATATGTTTTCAGGTATCTCCTATACTAATAGAGCCACATGCTCACCGGTTTGCCACATGATGTAGGCCTATGGACTGAACAAGAAACCACCAAAAATTTTAACCAGTCATCGTTCTCACAACACTGAGGACCAGTCATTCGAAATGACTTCTCCATGCATTTTATGCATTGGTAAAAGCACTATGATGAAAAGTGTGATATGTTTTCAGGTATCTCCTATACTAATAGAGCCACATGCTCACCGGTTTGCCACATGGTGTAGGCCTATGGACTGAACAAGAAACCACCAAAAATTTTAACCAGTCATCGCTCTCACAACACTGAGGACCAGTCATTCGAAATGACTTCTCCATGCATTTTATGCATTGGTAAAAGCACTATGATGAAAAGTGTGATATGTTTTCAGGTATCTCCTATACTAATAGAGCCACATGCTCACCGGTTTGCCACATGATGTAGGCCTATGGACTGAACAAGAAACCACCCAAAAATTTAACCAGTCATCGTTCTCACAACACTGAGGACCAGTCATTCGAAATGACTTCTCCATGCATTTTATGCATTGGTAAAAGCACTATGATGAAAAGTGTGATATGTTTTCAGGTATCTCCTATACTAATAGAGCCACATGCTCACCGGTTTGCCACATGATGTAGGCCTATGCACTGAACAAGAAACCACCAAAAATTTTAACCAGTCATCGTTCTCACAACACTGAGGACCAGTCATTCGAAATGACTTCTCCATGCATTTTATGCATTGGTAAAAGCACTATGATGAAAAGTGTGATATGTTTTCAGGTATCTCCTATACTAATAGAGCCACATGGTCACCGGTTTGCCACATGATGTAGGCCTATGGACTGAACAAGAAACCACCAAAAATTTTAACCAGTCATCGTTCTCACAACACTGAGGACCAGTCATTCGAAATGACTTCTCCATGCATTTTATGCATTGGTAAAAGCACTATGATGAAAAGTGTGATATGTTTTCAGGTATCTCCTATACTAATAGAGCCACATGCTCACCGGTTTGCCACATGATGTAGGCCTATGGACTGAACAAGAAACCACCAAAAATTTTAACCAGTCATCGTTCTCACAACACTGAGGACCAGTCATTCGAAATGACTTCTCCATGCATTTTATGCATTGGTAAAAGCACTATGATGAAAAGTGTGATATGTTTTCAGGTTCTCCTATACTAATAGCGCCACATGCTCACCGGTTTGCCACATGATGTAGGCCTATGGACTGAACAAGAAACCACCAAAAATTTTAACCAGTCATCGTTCTCACAACACTGAGGACCAGTCATTCGAAATGACTTCTCCATGCATTTTATGCATTGGTAAAAGCACTATGATGAAAAGTGTGATATGTTTTCAGGTATCTCCTATACTAATAGAGCCACATGCTCACCGGTTTGCCACATGGTGTAGGCCTATGGACTGAACAAGAAACCACCAAAAATTTTAACCAGTCATCGCTCTCACAACACTGAGGACCAGTCATTCGAAATGACTTCTCCATGCATTTTATGCATTGGTAAAAGCACTATGATGAAAAGTGTGATATGTTTTCAGGTATCTCCTATACTAATAGAGCCACATGCTCACCGGTTTGCCACATGATGTAGGCCTATGGACTGAACAAGAAACCACCAAAAAATTTAACCAGTCATCGTTCTCACAACACTGAGGACCAGTCATTCGAAATGACTTCTCCATGCATTTTATGCATTGGTAAAAGCACTATGATGAAAAGTGTGATATGTTTTCAGGTATCTCCTATACTAATAGAGCCACATGCTCACCGGTTTGCCACATGATGTAGGCCTATGGACTGAACAAGAAACCACCAAAAAATTTAACCAGTCATCGTTCTCACAACACTGAGGACCAGTCATTCGAAATGACTTCTCCATGCATTTTATGCATTGGTAAAAGCACTATGATGAAAAGTGTGATATGTTTTCAGGTATCTCCTATACTAATAGAGCCACATGGTCACCGGTTTGCCACATGATGTAGGCCTATGGACTGAACAAGAAACCACCAAAAATTTTAACCAGTCATCGTTCTCACAACACTGAGGACCAGTCATTCGAAATGACTTCTCCATGCATTTTATGCATTGGTAAAAGCACTATGATGAAAAGTGTGATATGTTTTCAGGTATCTCCTATACTAATAGAGCCACATGCTCACCGGTTTGCCACATGATGTAGGCCTATGGACTGAACAAGAAACCACCAAAAATTTTAACCAGTCATCGTTCTCACAACACTGAGGACCAGTCATTCGAAATGACTTCTCCATGCATTTTATGCATTGGTAAAAGCACTATGATGAAAAGTGTGATATGTTTTCAGGTATCTCCTATACTAATAGCGCCACATGCTCACCGGTTTGCCACATGATGTAGGCCTATGGACTGAACAAGAAACCACCAAAAATTTTAACCAGTCATCGTTCTCACAACACTGAGGACCAGTCATTCGAAATGACTTCTCCATGCATTTTATGCATTGGTAAAAGCACTATGATGAAAAGTGTGATATGTTTTCAGGTATCTCCTATACTAATAGAGCCACATGCTCACCGGTTTGCCACATGGTGTAGGCCTATGGACTGAACAAGAAACCACCAAAAATTTTAACCAGTCATCGCTCTCACAACACTGAGGACCAGTCATTCGAAATGACTTCTCCATGCATTTTATGCATTGGTAAAAGCACTATGATGAAAAGTGTGATATGTTTTCAGGTATCTCCTATACTAATAGAGCCACATGCTCACCGGTTTGCCACATGATGTAGGCCTATGGACTGAACAAGAAACCACCAAAAAATTTAACCAGTCATCGTTCTCACAACACTGAGGACCAGTCATTCGAAATGACTTCTCCATGCATTTTATGCATTGGTAAAAGCACTATGATGAAAAGTGTGATATGTTTTCAGGTATCTCCTATACTAATAGAGCCACATGGTCACCGGTTTGCCACATGATGTAGGCCTATGGACTGAACAAGAAACCACCAAAAATTTTAACCAGTCATCGTTCTCACAACACTGAGGACCAGTCATTCGAAATGACTTCTCCATGCATTTTATGCATTGGTAAAAGCACTATGATGAAAAGTGTGATATGTTTTCAGGTATCTCCTATACTAATAGAGCCACATGCTCACCGGTTTGCCACATGATGTAGGCCTATGGACTGAACAAGAAACCACCAAAAATTTTAACCAGTCATCGTTCTCACAACACTGAGGACCAGTCATTCGAAATGACTTCTCCATGCATTTTATGCATTGGTAAAAGCACTATGATGAAAAGTGTGATATGTTTTCAGGTATCTCCTATACTAATAGCGCCACATGCTCACCGGTTTGCCACATGATGTAGGCCTATGGACTGAACAAGAAACCACCAAAAATTTTAACCAGTCATCGTTCTCACAACACTGAGGACCAGTCATTCGAAATGACTTCTCCATGCATTTTATGCATTGGTAAAAGCACTATGATGAAAAGTGTGATATGTTTTCAGGTATCTCCTATACTAATAGAGCCACATGCTCACCGGTTTGCCACATGGTGTAGGCCTATGGACTGAACAAGAAACCACCAAAAATTTTAACCAGTCATCGCTCTCACAACACTGAGGACCAGTCATTCGAAATGACTTCTCCATGCATTTTATGCATTGGTAAAAGCACTATGATGAAAAGTGTGATATGTTTTCAGGTATCTCCTATACTAATAGAGCCACATGCTCACCGGTTTGCCACATGATGTAGGCCTATGGACTGAACAAGAAACCACCAAAAATTTTAACCAGTCATCGTTCTCACAACACTGAGGACCAGTCATTCGAAATGACTTCTCCATGCATTTTATGCATTGGTAAAAGCACTATGATGAAAAGTGTGATATGTTTTCAGGTATCTCCTATACTAATAGAGCCACATGCTCACCGGTTTGCCACATGATGTAGGCCTATGGACTGAACAAGAAACCACCAAAAATTTTAACCAGTCATCGTTCTCACAACACTGAGGACCAGTCATTCGAAATGACTTCTCCATGCATTTTATGCATTGGTAAAAGCACTATGATGAAAAGTGTGATATGTTTCCAGGTATCTCCTATACTAATAGAGCCACATGCTCACCGGTTTGCCATATGATGTAGGCCTATGGACTGAACAAGAAACCACCAAAAATTTTAACCAGTCATCGTTCTCACAACACTGAGGACCAGTCATTCGAAATGACTTCTCCATGCATTTTATGCATTGGTAAAAGCACTATGATGAAAAGTGTGATATGTTTTCAGGTATCTCCTATACTAATAGAGCCACATGCTCACCGGTTTGCCACATGATGTAGGCCTATGGACTGAACAAGAAACCACCAAAAATTTTAACCATTCATCGTTCTCACAACACTGAGGACCAGTCATTCGAAATGACTTCTCCATGCATTTTATGCATTGGTAAAAGCACTATGATGAAAAGTGTGATATGTTTTCAGGTATCTCCTATACTAATAGCGCCACATGCTCACCGGTTTGCCACATGATGTAGGCCTATGGACTGAACAAGAAACCACCAAAAATTTTAACCAGTCATCGTTCTCACAACACTGAGGACCAGTCATTCGAAATGACTTCTCCATGCATTTTATGCATTGGTAAAAGCACTATGATGAAAAGTGTGATATGTTTTCAGGTATCTCCTATACTAATAGAGCCACATGCTCACCGGTTTGCCACATGGTGTAGGCCTATGGACTGAACAAGAAACCACCAAAAATTTTAACCAGTCATCGCTCTCACAACACTGAGGACCAGTCATTCGAAATGACTTCTCCATGCATTTTATGCATTGGTAAAAGCACTATGATGAAAAGTGTGATATGTTTTCAGGTATCTCCTATACTAATAGAGCCACATGCTCACCGGTTTGCCACATGATGTAGGCCTATGGACTGAACAAGAAACCACCAAAAAATTTAACCAGTCATCGTTCTCACAACACTGAGGACCAGTCATTCGAAATGACTTCTCCATGCATTTTATGCATTGGTAAAAGCACTATGATGAAAAGTGTGATATGTTTTCAGGTATCTCCTATACTAATAGAGCCACATGCTCACCGGTTTGCCACATGATGTAGGCCTATGGACTGAACAAGAAACCACCAAAAAATTTAACCAGTCATTGTTCTCACAACACTGAGGACCAGTCATTCGAAATGACTTCTCCATGCATTTTATGCATTGGTAAAAGCACTATGATGAAAAGTGTGATATGTTTTCAGGTATCTCCTATACTAATAGAGCCACATGGTCACCGGTTTGCCACATGATGTAGGCCTATGGACTGAACAAGAAACCACCAAAAATTTTAACCAGTCATCGTTCTCACAACACTGAGGACCAGTCATTCGAAATGACTTCTCCATGCATTTTATGCATTGGTAAAAGCACTATGATGAAAAGTGTGATATGTTTTCAGGTATCTCCTATACTAATAGAGCCACATGCTCACCGGTTTGCCACATGATGTAGGCCTATGGACTGAACAAGAAACCACCAAAAATTTTAACCAGTCATCGTTCTCACAACACTGAGGACCAGTCATTCGAAATGACTTCTCCATGCATTTTATGCATTGGTAAAAGCACTATGATGAAAAGTGTGATATGTTTTCAGGTATCTCCTATACTAATAGCGCCACATGCTCACCGGTTTGCCACATGATGTAGGCCTATGGACTGAACAAGAAACCACCAAAAATTTTAACCAGTCATCGTTCTCACAACACTGAGGACCAGTCATTCGAAATGACTTCTCCATGCATTTTATGCATTGGTAAAAGCACTATGATGAAAAGTGTGATATGTTTTCAGGTATCTCCTATACTAATAGAGCCACATGCTCACCGGTTTGCCACATGGTGTAGGCCTATGGACTGAACAAGAAACCACCAAAAATTTTAACCAGTCATCGCTCTCACAACACTGAGGACCAGTCATTCGAAATGACTTCTCCATGCATTTTATGCATTGGTAAAAGCACTATGATGAAAAGTGTGATATGTTTTCAGGTATCTCCTATACTAATAGAGCCACATGCTCACCGGTTTGCCACATGATGTAGGCCTATGGACTGAACAAGAAACCACCAAAAAATTTAACCAGTCATCGTTCTCACAACACTGAGGACCAGTCATTCGAAATGACTTCTCCATGCATTTTATGCATTGGTAAAAGCACTATGATGAAAAGTGTGATATGTTTTCAGGTATCTCCTATACTAATAGAGCCACATGGTCACCGGTTTGCCACATGATGTAGGCCTATGGACTGAACAAGAAACCACCAAAAATTTTAACCAGTCATCGTTCTCACAACACTGAGGACCAGTCATTCGAAATGACTTCTCCATGCATTTTATGCATTGGTAAAAGCACTATGATGAAAAGTGTGATATGTTTTCAGGTATCTCCTATACTAATAGAGCCACATGCTCACCGGTTTGCCACATGATGTAGGCCTATGGACTGAACAAGAAACCACCAAAAATTTTAACCAGTCATCGTTCTCACAACACTGAGGACCAGTCATTCGAAATGACTTCTCCATGCATTTTATGCATTGGTAAAAGCACTATGATGAAAAGTGTGATATGTTTTCAGGTATCTCCTATACTAATAGCGCCACATGCTCACCGGTTTGCCACATGATGTAGGCCTATGGACTGAACAAGAAACCACCAAAAATTTTAACCAGTCATCGTTCTCACAACACTGAGGACCAGTCATTCGAAATGACTTCTCCATGCATTTTATGCATTGGTAAAAGCACTATGATGAAAAGTGTGATATGTTTTCAGGTATCTCCTATACTAATAGAGCCACATGCTCACCGGTTTGCCACATGGTGTAGGCCTATGGACTGAACAAGAAACCACCAAAAATTTTAACCAGTCATCGCTCTCACAACACTGAGGACCAGTCATTCGAAATGACTTCTCCATGCATTTTATGCATTGGTAAAAGCACTATGATGAAAAGTGTGATATGTTTCCAGGTATCTCCTATACTAATAGAGCCACATGCTCACCGGTTTGCCATATGATGTAGGCCTATGGACTGAACAAGAAACCACCAAAAATTTTAACCAGTCATCGTTCTCACAACACTGAGGACCAGTCATTCGAAATGACTTCTCCATGCATTTTATGCATTGGTAAAAGCACTATGATGAAAAGTGTGATATGTTTTCAGGTATCTCCTATACTAATAGAGCCACATGCTCACCGGTTTGCCACATGATGTAGGCCTATGGACTGAACAAGAAACCACCAAAAATTTTAACCAGTCATCGTTCTCACAACACTGAGGACCAGTCATTCGAAATGACTTCTCCATGCATTTTATGCATTGGTAAAAGCACTATGATGAAAAGTGTGATATGTTTCCAGGTATCTCCTATACTAATAGAGCCACATGCTCACCGGTTTGCCACATGATGTAGGCCTATGGACTGAACAAGAAACCACCAAAAATTTTAACCAGTCATCGTTCTCACAACACTGAGGACCAGTCATTCGAAATGACTTCTCCATGCATTTTATGCATTGGTAAAAGCACTATGATGAAAAGTGTGATATGTTTTCAGGTATCTCCTATACTAATAGAGCCACATGGTCACCGGTTTGCCACATGATGTAGGCCTATGGACTGAACAAGAAACCACCAAAAATTTTAACCAGTCATCGTTCTCACAACACTGAGGACCAGTCATTCGAAATGACTTCTCCATGCATTTTATGCATTGGTAAAAGCACTATGATGAAAAGTGTGATATGTTTTCAGGTATCTCCTATACTAATAGAGCCACATGCTCACCGGTTTGCCACATGATGTAGGCCTATGGACTGAACAAGAAACCACCAAAAATTTTAACCAGTCATCGTTCTCACAACACTGAGGACCAGTCATTCGAAATGACTTCTCCATGCATTTTATGCATTGGTAAAAGCACTATGATGAAAAGTGTGATATGTTTTCAGGTATCTCCTATACTAATAGCGCCACATGCTCACCGGTTTGCCACATGATGTAGGCCTATGGACTGAACAAGAAACCACCAAAAATTTTAACCAGTCATCGTTCTCACAACACTGAGGACCAGTCATTCGAAATGACTTCTCCATGCATTTTATGCATTGGTAAAAGCACTATGATGAAAAGTGTGATATGTTTTCAGGTATCTCCTATACTAATAGAGCCACATGCTCACCGGTTTGCCACATGGTGTAGGCCTATGGACTGAACAAGAAACCACCAAAAATTTTAACCAGTCATCGCTCTCACAACACTGAGGACCAGTCATTCGAAATGACTTCTCCATGCATTTTATGCATTGGTAAAAGCACTATGATGAAAAGTGTGATATGTTTTCAGGTATCTCCTATACTAATAGAGCCACATGCTCACCGGTTTGCCACATGATGTAGGCCTATGGACTGAACAAGAAACCACCAAAAATTTTAACCAGTCATCGTTCTCACAACACTGAGGACCAGTCATTCGAAATGACTTCTCCATGCATTTTATGCATTGGTAAAAGCACTATGATGAAAAGTGTGATATGTTTTCAGGTATCTCCTATACTAATAGAGCCACATGCTCACCGGTTTGCCACATGATGTAGGCCTATGGACTGAACAAGAAACCACCAAAAATTTTAACCAGTCATCGTTCTCACAACACTGAGGACCAGTCATTCGAAATGACTTCTCCATGCATTTTATGCATTGGTAAAAGCACTATGATGAAAAGTGTGATATGTTTCCAGGTATCTCCTATACTAATAGAGCCACATGCTCACCGGTTTGCCATATGATGTAGGCCTATGGACTGAACAAGAAACCACCAAAAATTTTAACCAGTCATCGTTCTCACAACACTGAGGACCAGTCATTCGAAATGACTTCTCCATGCATTTTATGCATTGGTAAAAGCACTATGATGAAAAGTGTGATATGTTTTCAGGTATCTCCTATACTAATAGAGCCACATGCTCACCGGTTTGCCACATGATGTAGGCCTATGGACTGAACAAGAAACCACCAAAAATTTTAACCATTCATCGTTCTCACAACACTGAGGACCAGTCATTCGAAATGACTTCTCCATGCATTTTATGCATTGGTAAAAGCACTATGATGAAAAGTGTGATATGTTTTCAGGTATCTCCTATACTAATAGAGCCACATGCTCACCGGTTTGCCACATGATGTAGGCCTATGGACTGAACAAGAAACCACCAAAAATTTTAACCAGTCATCGTTCTCACAACACTGAGGACCAGTCATTCGAAATGACTTCTCCATGCATTTTATGCATTGGTAAAAGCACTATGATGAAAAGTGTGATATGTTTTCAGATATCTCCTATACTAATAGAGCCACATGCTCACCGGTTTGCCACATGATGTAGGCCTATGGACTGAACAAGAAACCACCAAAAATTTTAACCAGTCATCGTTCTCACAACACTGAGGACCAGTCATTCGAAATGACTTCTCCATGCATTTTATGCATTGGTAAAAGCACTATGATGAAAAGTGTGATATGTTTTCAGGTATCTCCTATACTAATAGAGCCACATGCTCACCGGTTTGTCACATGATGTAGGCCTATGGACTGAACAAGAAACCACCAAAAATTTTAACCAGTCATCGTTCTCACAACACTGAGGACCAGTCATTCGAAATGACTTCTCCATGCATTTTATGCATTGGTAAAAGCACTATGATGAAAAGTGTGATATGTTTTCAGGTATCTCCTATACTAATAGAGCCACATGCTCACCGGATTGCCACATGATGTAGGCCTATGGACTGAACAAGAAACCACCAAAAATTTTAACCAGTCATCGTTCTCACAACACTGAGGACCAGTCATTCGAAATGACTTCTCCATGCATTTTATGCATTGGTAAAAGCACTATGATGAAAAGTGTGATATGTTTTCAGGTATCTCCTATACTAATAGAGCCACATGCTCACCGGTTTGCCACATGATGTAGGCCTATGGAATGAACAAGAAACCACCAAAAATTTTAACCAGTCATCGTTCTCACAACACTGAGGACCAGTCATTCGAAATGACTTCTCCATGCATTTTATGCATTGGTAAAAGCACTATGATGAAAAGTGTGATATGTTTTCAGGTATCTCCTATACTAATAGAGCCACATGCTCACCGGTTTGCCACATGATGTAGGCCTATGGACTGAACAAGAAACCACCAAAAATTTTAACCATTCATCGTTCTCACAACACTGAGGACCAGTCATTCGAAATGACTTATCCATGCATTTTATGCATTGGTAAAAGCACTATGATGAAAAGTGTGATATGTTTTCAGGTATCTCCTATACTAATAGAGCCACATGCTCACCGGTTTGCCACATGATGTAGGCCTATGGACTGAACAAGAAACCACCAAAAATTTTAACCAGTCATCGTTCTCACAACACTGAGGACCAGTCATTCGAAATGACTTCTCCATGCATTTTATGCATTGGTAAAAGCACTATGATGAAAAGTGTGATATGTTTTCAGGTATCTCCTATACTAATAGAGCCACATGCTCACCGATTTGCCACATGATGTAGGCCTATGGACTGAACAAGAAACCACCAAAAATTTTAACCAGTCATCGTTCTCACAACACTGAGGACCAGTCATTCGAAATGACTTCTCCATGCATTTTATGCATTGGTAAAAGTACTATGATGAAAAGTGTGATATGTTTTCAGGTATCTCCTATACTAATAGAGTCACATGCTCACCGGTTTGCCACATGATGTAGGCCTATGGACTGAACAAGAAACCACCAAAAATTTTAACCAGTCATCGTTCTCACAACACTGAGGACCAGTCATTCGAAATGACTTCTCCATGCATTTTATGCATTGGTAAAAGCACTATGATGAAAAGTGTGATATGTTTTCAGGTATCTCCTATACTAATAGAGCCACATGCTCACCGGTTTGCCACATGATGTAGGCCTATGGACTGAACAAGAAACCACCAAAAATTTTAACCAGTCATCGTTCTCACAACACTGAGGACCAGTCATTCGAAATGACTTCTCCATGCATTTTATGCATTGGTAAAAGCACTATGATGAAAAGTGTGATATGTTTCCAGGTATCTCCTATACTAATAGAGCCACATGCTCACCGGTTTGCCATATGATGTAGGCCTATGGACTGAACAAGAAACCACCAAAAATTTTAACCAGTCATCGTTCTCACAACACTGAGGACCAGTCATTCGAAATGACTTCTCCATGCATTTTATGCATTGGTAAAAGCACTATGATGAAAAGTGTGATATGTTTTCAGGTATCTCCTATACTAATAGAGCCACATGCTCACCGGTTTGCCACATGATGTAGGCCTATGGACTGAACAAGAAACCATCAAAAATTTTAACCATTCATCGTTCTCACAACACTGAGGACCAGTCATTCGAAATGACTTCTCCATGCATTTTATGCATTGGTAAAAGCACTATGATGAAAAGTGTGATATGTTTTCAGGTATCTCCTATACTAATAGAGCCACATGCTCACCGGTTTGCCACATGATGTAGGCCTATGGACTGAACAAGAAACCACCAAAAATTTTAACCAGTCATCGTTCTCACAACACTGAGGACCAGTCATTCGAAATGACTTCTCCATGCATTTTATGCATTGGTAAAAGCACTATGATGAAAAGTGTGATATGTTTTCAGGTATCTCCTATACTAATAGAGCCACATGCTCACCGGTTTGCCACATGATGTAGGCCTATGGACTGAACAAGAAACCACCAAAAATTTTAACCAGTCATCGTTCTCACAACACTGAGGACCAGTCATTCGAAATGACTTCTCCATGCATTTTATGCATTGGTAAAAGCACTATGATGAAAAGTGTGATATGTTTTCAGGTATCTCCTATACTAATAGAGCCACATGCTCACCGGTTTGCCACATGATGTAGGCCTATGGACTGAACAAGAAACCACCAAAAATTTTAACCAGTCATCGTTCTCACAACACTGAGGACCAGTCATTCGAAATGACTTCTCCATGCATTTTATGCATTGGTAAAAGCACTATGATGAAAAGTGTGATATGTTTTCAGGTATCTCCTATACTAATAGAGCCACATGCTCACCGGTTTGCCACATGATGTAGGCCTATGGACTGAACAAGAAACCACCAAAAATTTTAACCAGTCATCGTTCTCACAACACTGAGGACCAGTCATTCGAAATGACTTCTCCATGCATTTTATGCATTGGTAAAAGCACTATGATGAAAAGTGTGATATGTTTTCAGGTATCTCCTATACTAATAGAGCCACATGCTCACCGGTTTGCCACATGATGTAGGCCTATGGACTGAACAAGAAACCACCAAAAATTTTAACCATTCATCGTTCTCACAACACTGAGGACCAGTCATTCGAAATTACTTATCCATGCATTTTATGCATTGGTAAAAGCACTATGATGAAAAGTGTGATATGTTTTCAGGTATCTCCTATACTAATAGAGCCACATGCTCACCGGTTTGCCACATGATGTAGGCCTATGGACTGAACAAGAAACCACCAAAAATTTTAACCAGTCATCGTTCTCACAACACTGAGGACCAGTCATTCGAAATGACTTCTCCATGCATTTTATGCATTGGTAAAAGCACTATGATGAAAAGTGTGATATGTTTTCAGGTATCTCCTATACTAATAGAGCCACATGCTCACCGATTTGCCACATGATGTAGGCCTATGGACTGAACAAGAAACCACCAAAAATTTTAACCAGTCATCGTTCTCACAACACTGAGGACCAGTCATTCGAAATGACTTCTCCATGCATTTTATGCATTGGTAAAAGCACTATGATGAAAAGTGTGATATGTTTTCAGGTATCTCCTATACTAATAGAGCCACATGCTCACTGGTTTGCCACATGATGTAGGCCTATGGACTGAACAAGAAACCACCAAAAATTTTAACCAGTCATCGTTCTCACAACACTGAGGACCAGTCATTCGAAATGACTTCTCCATGCATTTTATGCACTGGTAAAAGCACTATGATGAAAAGTGTGATATGTTTCCAGGTATCTCCTATACTAATAGAGCCACATGCTCACCGGTTTGCCATATGATGTAGGCCTATGGACTGAACAAGAAACCACCAAAAATTTTAACCAGTCATCGTTCTCACAACACTGAGGACCAGTCATTCGAAATGACTTCTCCATGCATTTTATGCATTGGTAAAAGCACTATGATGAAAAGTGTGATATGTTTTCAGGTATCTCCTATACTAATAGAGCCACATGCTCACCGGTTTGCCACATGATGTAGGCCTATGGACTGAACAAGAAACCACCAAAAATTTTAACCAGTCATCGTTCTCACAACACTGAGGACCAGTCATTCGAAATGACTTCTCCATGCATTTTATGCATTGGTAAAAGCACTATGATGAAAAGTGTGATATGTTTCCAGGTATCTCCTATACTAATAGAGCCACATGCTCACCGGTTTGCCATATGATGTAGGCCTATGGACTGAACAAGAAACCACCAAAAATTTTAACCAGTCATCGTTCTCACAACACTGAGGACCAGTCATTCGAAATGACTTCTCCATGCATTTTATGCATTGGTAAAAGCACTATGATGAAAAGTGTGATATGTTTTCAGGTATCTCCTATACTAATAGAGCCACATGCTCACCGGTTTGCCACATGATGTAGGCCTATGGACTGAACAAGAAACCATCAAAAATTTTAACCATTCATCGTTCTCACAACACTGAGGACCAGTCATTCGAAATGACTTCTCCATGCATTTTATGCATTGGTAAAAGCACTATGATGAAAAGTGTGATATGTTTTCAGGTATCTCCTATACTAATAGAGCCACATGCTCACCGGTTTGCCACATGATGTAGGCCTATGGACTGAACAAGAAACCACCAAAAATTTTAACCAGTCATCGTTCTCACAACACTGAGGACCAGTCATTCGAAATGACTTCTCCATGCATTTTATGCATTGGTAAAAGCACTATGATGAAAAGTGTGATATGTTTTCAGGTATCTCCTATACTAATAGAGCCACATGCTCACCGGTTTGCCACATGATGTAGGCCTATGGACTGAACAAGAAACCACCAAAAATTTTAACCAGTCATCGTTCTCACAACACTGAGGACCAGTCATTCGAAATGACTTCTCCATGCATTTTATGCATTGGTAAAAGCACTATGATGAAAAGTGTGATATGTTTTCAGGTATCTCCTATACTAATAGAGCCACATGCTCACCGGTTTGCCACATGATGTAGGCCTATGGACTGAACAAGAAACCACCAAAAATTTTAACCAGTCATCGTTCTCACAACACTGAGGACCAGTCATTCGAAATGACTTCTCCATGCATTTTATGCATTGGTAAAAGCACTATGATGAAAAGTGTGATATGTTTTCAGGTATCTCCTATACTAATAGAGCCACATGCTCACCGGTTTGCCACATGATGTAGGCCTATGGACTGAACAAGAAACCACCAAAAATTTTAACCAGTCATCGTTCTCACAACACTGAGGACCAGTCATTCGAAATGACTTCTCCATGCATTTTATGCATTGGTAAAAGCACTATGATGAAAAGTGTGATATGTTTTCAGGTATCTCCTATACTAATAGAGCCACATGCTCACCGGTTTGCCACATGATGTAGGCCTATGGACTGAACAAGAAACCACCAAAAATTTTAACCATTCATCGTTCTCACAACACTGAGGACCAGTCATTCGAAATTACTTATCCATGCATTTTATGCATTGGTAAAAGCACTATGATGAAAAGTGTGATATGTTTTCAGGTATCTCCTATACTAATAGAGCCACATGCTCACCGGTTTGCCACATGATGTAGGCCTATGGACTGAACAAGAAACCACCAAAAATTTTAACCAGTCATCGTTCTCACAACACTGAGGACCAGTCATTCGAAATGACTTCTCCATGCATTTTATGCATTGGTAAAAGCACTATGATGAAAAGTGTGATATGTTTTCAGGTATCTCCTATACTAATAGAGCCACATGCTCACCGATTTGCCACATGATGTAGGCCTATGGACTGAACAAGAAACCACCAAAAATTTTAACCAGTCATCGTTCTCACAACACTGAGGACCAGTCATTCGAAATGACTTCTCCATGCATTTTATGCATTGGTAAAAGCACTATGATGAAAAGTGTGATATGTTTTCAGGTATCTCCTATACTAATAGAGCCACATGCTCACTGGTTTGCCACATGATGTAGGCCTATGGACTGAACAAGAAACCACCAAAAATTTTAACCAGTCATCGTTCTCACAACACTGAGGACCAGTCATTCGAAATGACTTCTCCATGCATTTTATGCACTGGTAAAAGCACTATGATGAAAAGTGTGATATGTTTCCAGGTATCTCCTATACTAATAGAGCCACATGCTCACCGGTTTGCCATATGATGTAGGCCTATGGACTGAACAAGAAACCACCAAAAATTTTAACCAGTCATCGTTCTCACAACACTGAGGACCAGTCATTCGAAATGACTTCTCCATGCATTTTATGCATTGGTAAAAGCACTATGATGAAAAGTGTGATATGTTTTCAGGTATCTCCTATACTAATAGAGCCACATGCTCACCGGTTTGCCACATGATGTAGGCCTATGGACTGAACAAGAAACCACCAAAAATTTTAACCATTCATCGTTCTCACAACACTGAGGACCAGTCATTCGAAATGACTTCTCCATGCATTTTATGCATTGGTAAAAGCACTATGATGAAAAGTGTGATATGTTTTCAGGTATCTCCTATACTAATAGAGCCACATGCTCACCGGTTTGCCACATGATGTAGGCCTATGGACTGAACAAGAAACCACCAAAAATTTTAACCAGTCATCGTTCTCACAACACTGAGGACCAATCATTCGAAATGACTTCTCCATGCATTTTATGCATTGGTAAAAGCACTATGATGAAAAGTGTGATATGTTTTCAGGTATCTCCTATACTAATAGAGCCACATGCTCACCGGTTTGCCACATGATGTAGGCCTATGGACTGAAGAAGAAACCACCAAAAATTTTAACCAGTCATCGTTCTCACAACACTGAGGACCAGTCATTCGAAATGACTTCTCCATGCATTTTATGCATTGGTAAAAGCACTATGATGAAAAGTGTGATATGTTTTCAGGTATCTCCTATACTAATAGAGCCACATGCTCACCGGTTTGCCACATGATGTAGGCCTATGGACTGAACAAGAAACCACCAAAAATTTTAACCAGTCATCGTTCTCACAACACTGAGGACCAGTCATTCGAAATGACTTCTCCATGCATTTTATGCATTGGTAAAAGCACTATGATGAAAAGTGTGATATGTTTTCAGGTATCTCCTATACTAATAGAGCCACATGCTCACCGGTTTGCCACATGATGTAGGCCTATGGACTGAACAAGAAACCACCAAAAATTTTAACCAGTCATCGTTCTCACAACACTGAGGACCAGTCATTCGAAATGACTTCTCCATGCATTTTATGCATTGGTAAAAGCACTATGATGAAAAGTGTGATATGTTTTCAGGTATCTCCTATACTAATAGAGCCACATGCTCACCGGTTTGCCACATGATGTAGGCCTATGGACTGAACAAGAAACCACCAAAAATTTTAACCAGTCATCGTTCTCACAACACTGAGGACCAGTCATTCGAAATGACTTCTCCATGCATTTTATGCATTGGTAAAAGCACTATGATGAAAAGTGTGATATGTTTTCAGGTATCTCCTATACTAATAGAGCCACATGCTCACCGGTTTGCCACATGATGTAGGCCTATGGACTGAACAAGAAACCACCAAAAATTTTAACCAGTCATCGTTCTCACAACACTGAGGACCAGTCATTCGAAATGACTTCTCCATGCATTTTATGCATTGGTAAAAGCACTATGATGAAAAGTGTGATATGTTTTCAGGTATCTCCTATACTAATAGAGCCACATGCTCACCGGTTTGCCACATGATGTAGGCCTATGGACTGAACAAGAAACCACCAAAAATTTTAACCAGTCATCGTTCTCACAACACTGAGGACCA
This sequence comes from Ranitomeya imitator, assembly GCF_032444005.1. Classification (NCBI taxonomy): domain Eukaryota; kingdom Metazoa; phylum Chordata; class Amphibia; order Anura; family Dendrobatidae; genus Ranitomeya; species Ranitomeya imitator. Next base: position 85,415 of record NW_027193512.1, on the reverse strand, counting down.
GTCATTCGAAATGACTTCTCCATGCATTTTATGCATTGGTAAAAGCACTATGATGAAAAGTGTGATATGTTTTCAGGTATCTCCTATACTAATAGAGCCACATGCTCACCGGTTTGCCACATGGTGTAGGCCTATGGACTGAACAAGAAACCACCAAAAATTTTAACCAGTCATCGCTCTCACAACACTGAGGACCAGTCATTCGAAATGACTTCTCCATGCATTTTATGCATTGGTAAAAGCACTATGATGAAAAGTGTGATATGTTTTCAGGTATCTCCTATACTAATAGAGCCACATGCTCACCGGTTTGCCACATGATGTAGGCCTATGGACTGAACAAGAAACCACCCAAAAATTTAACCAGTCATCGTTCTCACAACACTGAGGACCAGTCATTCGAAATGACTTCTCCATGCATTTTATGCATTGGTAAAAGCACTATGATGAAAAGTGTGATATGTTTTCAGGTATCTCCTATACTAATAGAGCCACATGCTCACCGGTTTGCCACATGATGTAGGCCTATGGACTGAACAAGAAACCACCAAAAATTTTAACCAGTCATCGTTCTCACAACACTGAGGACCAGTCATTCGAAATGACTTCTCCATGCATTTTATGCATTGGTAAAAGCACTATGATGAAAAGTGTGATATGTTTTCAGGTATCTCCTATACTAATAGAGCCACATGGTCACCGGTTTGCCACATGATGTAGGCCTATGGACTGAACAAGAAACCACCAAAAATTTTAACCAGTCATCGTTCTCACAACACTGAGGACCAGTCATTCGAAATGACTTCTCCATGCATTTTATGCATTGGTAAAAGCACTATGATGAAAAGTGTGATATGTTTTCAGGTATCTCCTATACTAATAGAGCCACATGCTCACCGGTTTGCCACATGATGTAGGCCTATGGACTGAACAAGAAACCACCAAAAATTTTAACCAGTCATCGTTCTCACAACACTGAGGACCAGTCATTCGAAATGACTTCTCCATGCATTTTATGCATTGGTAAAAGCACTATGATGAAAAGTGTGATATGTTTTCAGGTATCTCCTATACTAATAGCGCCACATGCTCACCGGTTTGCCACATGATGTAGGCCTATGGACTGAACAAGAAACCACCAAAAATTTTAACCAGTCATCGTTCTCACAACACTGAGGACCAGTCATTCGAAATGACTTCTCCATGCATTTTATGCATTGGTAAAAGCACTATGATGAAAAGTGTGATATGTTTTCAGGTATCTCCTATACTAATAGAGCCACATGCTCACCGGTTTGCCACATGGTGTAGGCCTATGGACTGAACAAGAAACCACCAAAAATTTTAACCAGTCATCGCTCTCACAACACTGAGGACCAGTCATTCGAAATGACTTCTCCATGCATTTTATGCATTGGTAAAAGCACTATGATGAAAAGTGTGATATGTTTTCAGGTATCTCCTATACTAATAGAGCCACATGCTCACCGGTTTGCCACATGATGTAGGCCTATGGACTGAACAAGAAACCACCAAAAAATTTAACCAGTCATCGTTCTCACAACACTGAGGACCAGTCATTCGAAATGACTTCTCCATGCATTTTATGCATTGGTAAAAGCACTATGATGAAAAGTGTGATATGTTTTCAGGTATCTCCTATACTAATAGAGCCACATGCTCACCGGTTTGCCACATGATGTAGGCCTATGGACTGAACAAGAAACCACCAAAAAATTTAACCAGTCATCGTTCTCACAACACTGAGGACCAGTCATTCGAAATGACTTCTCCATGCATTTTATGCATTGGTAAAAGCACTATGATGAAAAGTGTGATATGTTTTCAGGTATCTCCTATACTAATAGAGCCACATGGTCACCGGTTTGCCACATGATGTAGGCCTATGGACTGAACAAGAAACCACCAAAAATTTTAACCAGTCATCGTTCTCACAACACTGAGGACCAGTCATTCGAAATGACTTCTCCATGCATTTTATGCATTGGTAAAAGCACTATGATGAAAAGTGTGATATGTTTTCAGGTATCTCCTATACTAATAGAGCCACATGCTCACCGGTTTGCCACATGATGTAGGCCTATGGACTGAACAAGAAACCACCAAAAATTTTAACCAGTCATCGTTCTCACAACACTGAGGACCAGTCTTTCGAAATGACTTCTCCATGCATTTTATGCATTGGTAAAAGCACTATGATGAAAAGTGTGATATGTTTTCAGGTATCTCCTATACTAATAGAGCCACATGCTCACCGGTTTGCCACATGATGTAGGCCTATGGACTGAACAAGAAACCACCAAAAATTTTAACCAGTCATCGTTCTCACAACACTGAGGACCAGTCATTCGAAATGACTTCTCCATGCATTTTATGCATTGGTAAAAGCACTATGATGAAAAGTGTGATATGTTTTCAGGTATCTCCTATACTAATAGAGCCACATGCTCACCGGTTTGCCACATGGTGTAGGCCTATGGACTGAACAAGAAACCACCAAAAATTTTAACCAGTCATCGCTCTCACAACACTGAGGACCAGTCATTCGAAATGACTTCTCCATGCATTTTATGCATTGGTAAAAGCACTATGATGAAAAGTGTGATATGTTTTCAGGTATCTCCTATACTAATAGAGCCACATGCTCACCGGTTTGCCACATGATGTAGGCCTATGGACTGAACAAGAAACCACCAAAAAATTTAACCAGTCATCGTTCTCACAACACTGAGGACCAGTCATTCGAAATGACTTCTCCATGCATTTTATGCATTGGTAAAAGCACTATGATGAAAAGTGTGATATGTTTTCAGGTATCTCCTATACTAATAGAGCCACATGCTCACCGGTTTGCCACATGATGTAGGCCTATGGACTGAACAAGAAACCACCAAAAATTTTAACCAGTCATCGTTCTCACAACACTGAGGACCAGTCATTCGAAATGACTTCTCCATGCATTTTATGCATTGGTAAAAGCACTATGATGAAAAGTGTGATATGTTTTCAGGTATCTCCTATACTAATAGAGTCACATGCTCACCGGTTTGCCACATGATGTAGGCCTATGGACTGAACAAGAAACCACCAAAAATTTTAACCAGTCATCGTTCTCACAACACTGAGGACCAGTCATTCGAAATGACTTCTCCATGCATTTTATGCATTGGTAAAAGCACTATGATGAAAAGTGTGATATGTTTTCAGGTATCTCCTATACTAATAGCGCCACATGCTCACCGGTTTGCCACATGATGTAGGCCTATGGACTGAACAAGAAACCACCAAAAATTTTAACCAGTCATCGTTCTCACAACACTGAGGACCAGTCATTCGAAATGACTTCTCCATGCATTTTATGCATTGGTAAAAGCACTATGATGAAAAGTGTGATATGTTTTCAGGTATCTCCTATACTAATAGAGCCACATGCTCACCGGTTTGCCACATGGTGTAGGCCTATGGACTGAACAAGAAACCACCAAAAATTTTAACCAGTCATCGCTCTCACAACACTGAGGACCAGTCATTCGAAATGACTTCTCCATGCATTTTATGCATTGGTAAAAGCACTATGATGAAAAGTGTGATATGTTTTCAGGTATCTCCTATACTAATAGAGCCACATGCTCACCGGTTTGCCACATGATGTAGGCCTATGGACTGAACAAGAAACCACCAAAAATTTTAACCAGTCATCGTTCTCACAACACTGAGGACCAGTCATTCGAAATGACTTCTCCATGCATTTTATGCATTGGTAAAAGCACTATGATGAAAAGTGTGATATGTTTTCAGGTATCTCCTATACTAATAGAGCCACATGCTCACCGGTTTGCCACATGATGTAGGCCTATGGACTGAACAAGAAACCACCAAAAATTTTAACCAGTCATCGTTCTCACAACACTGAGGACCAGTCATTCGAAATGACTTCTCCATGCATTTTATGCATTGGTAAAAGCACTATGATGAAAAGTGTGATATGTTTCCAGGTATCTCCTATACTAATAGAGCCACATGCTCACCGGTTTGCCATATGATGTAGGCCTATGGACTGAACAAGAAACCACCAAAAATTTTAACCAGTCATCGTTCTCACAACACTGAGGACCAGTCATTCGAAATGACTTCTCCATGCATTTTATGCATTGGTAAAAGCACTATGATGAAAAGTGTGATATGTTTTCAGGTATCTCCTATACTAATAGAGCCACATGCTCACCGGTTTGCCACATGATGTAGGCCTATGGACTGAACAAGAAACCACCAAAAATTTTAACCATTCATCGTTCTCACAACACTGAGGACCAGTCATTCGAAATGACTTCTCCATGCATTTTATGCATTGGTAAAAGCACTATGATGAAAAGTGTGATATGTTTTCAGGTATCTCCTATACTAATAGAGCCACATGCTCACCGGTTTGCCACATGATGTAGGCCTATGGACTGAACAAGAAACCACCAAAAATTTTAACCAGTCATCGTTCTCACAACACTGAGGACCAGTCATTCGAAATGACTTCTCCATGCATTTTATGCATTGGTAAAAGCACTATGATGAAAAGTGTGATATGTTTTCAGGTATCTCCTATACTAATAGAGCCACATGCTCACCGGTTTGCCACATGATGTAGGCCTATGGACTGAACAAGAAACCACCAAAAATTTTAACCAGTCATCGTTCTCACAACACTGAGGACCAGTCATTCGAAATGACTTCTCCATGCATTTTATGCATTGGTAAAAGCACTATGATGAAAAGTGTGATATGTTTTCAGGTATCTCCTATACTAATAGAGCCACATGCTCACCGGTTTGTCACATGATGTAGGCCTATGGACTGAACAAGAAACCACCAAAAATTTTAACCAGTCATCGTTCTCACAACACTGAGGACCAGTCATTCGAAATGACTTCTCCATGCATTTTATGCATTGGTAAAAGCACTATGATGAAAAGTGTGATATGTTTTCAGGTATCTCCTATACTAATAGAGCCACATGCTCACCGGTTTGCCACATGATGTAGGCCTATGGACTGAACAAGAAACCACCAAAAATTTTAACCAGTCATCGTTCTCACAACACTGAGGACCAGTCATTCGAAATGACTTCTCCATGCATTTTATGCATTGGTAAAAGCACTATGATGAAAAGTGTGATATGTTTTCAGGTATCTCCTATACTAATAGAGCCACATGCTCTCCGGTTTGCCACATGATGTAGGCCTATGGACTGAACAAGAAACCACCAAAAATTTTAACCAGTCATCGTTCTCACAACACTGAGGACCAGTCATTCGAAATGACTTCTCCATGCATTTTATGCATTGGTAAAAGCACTATGATGAAAAGTGTGATATGTTTTCAGGTATCTCCTATACTAATAGAGCCACATGCTCACCGTTTTGCCACATGATGTAGGCCTATGGACTGAACAAGAAACCACCAAAAATTTTAACCAGTCATCGTTCTCACAACACTGAGGACCAGTCATTCGAAATGACTTCTCCATGCATTTTATGCATTGGTAAAAGCACTATGATGAAAAGTGTGATATGTTTTCAGGTATCTCCTATACTAATAGAGCCACATGGTCACCGGTTTGCCACATGATGTAGGCCTATGGACTGAACAAGAAACCACCAAAAATTTTAACCAGTCATCGTTCTCACAACACTGAGGACCAGTCATTCGAAATGACTTCTCCATGCATTTTATGCATTGGTAAAAGCACTATGATGAAAAGTGTGATATGTTTTCAGGTATCTCCTATACTAATAGAGCCACATGCTCACCGGTTTGCCACATGATGTAGGCCTATGGAATGAACAAGAAACCACCAAAAATTTTAACCAGTCATCGTTCTCACAACACTGAGGACCAGTCATTCGAAATGACTTCTCCATGCATTTTATGCATTGGTAAAAGCACTATGATGAAAAGTGTGATATGTTTTCAGGTATCTCCTATACTAATAGAGCCACATGCTCACCGGTTTGCCACATGATGTAGGCCTATGGACTGAACAAGAAACCACCAAAAATTTTAACTATTCATCGTTCTCACAACACTGAGGACCAGTCATTCGAAATGACTTATCCATGCATTTTATGCATTGGTAAAAGCACTATGATGAAAAGTGTGATATGTTTTCAGGTATCTCCTATACCAATAGAGCCACATGCTCACCGGTTTGCCACATGATGTAGGCCTATGGACTGAACAAGAAACCACCAAAAATTTTAACCAGTCAACGTTCTCACAACACTGAGGACCAGTCATTCGAAATGACTTCTCCATGCATTTTATGCATTGGTAAAAGCACTATGATGAAAAGTGTGATATGTTTTCAGGTATCTCCTATACTAATAGAGCCACATGCTCACCGATTTGCCACATGATGTAGGCCTATGGACTGAACAAGAAACCACCAAAAATTTTAACCAGTCATCGTTCTCACAACACTGAGGACCAGTCATTCGAAATGACTTCTCCATGCATTTTATGCATTGGTAAAAGCACTATGATGAAAAGTGTGATATGTTTTCAGGTATCTCCTATACTAATAGAGTCACATGCTCACCGGTTTGCCACATGATGTAGGCCTATGGACTGAACAAGAAACCACCAAAAATTTTAACCAGTCATCGTTCTCACAACACTGAGGACCAGTCATTCGAAATGACTTCTCCATGCATTTTATGCATTGGTAAAAGCACTATGATGAAAAGTGTGATATGTTTTCAGGTATCTCCTATACTAATAGAGCCACATGCTCACCGGTTTGCCACATGATGTAGGCCTATGGACTGAACAAGAAACCACCAAAAATTTTAACCAGTCATCGTTCTCACAACATTGAGGACCAGTCATTCGAAATGACTTCTCCATTCATTTTATGCATTGGTAAAAGCACTATGATGAAAAGTGTGATATGTTTCCAGGTATCTCCTATACTAATAGAGCCACATGCTCACCGGTTTGCCATATGATGTAGGCCTATGGACTGAACAAGAAACCACCAAAAATTTTAACCAGTCATCGTTCTCACAACACTGAGGACCAGTCATTCGAAATGACTTCTCCATGCATTTTATGCATTGGTAAAAGCACTATGATGAAAAGTGTGATATGTTTTCAGGTATCTCCTATACTAATAGAGCCACATGCTCACCGGTTTGCCACATGATGTAGGCCTATGGACTGAACAAGAAACCACCAAAAATTTTAACCATTCATCGTTCTCACAACACTGAGGACCAGTCATTCGAAATGACTTCTCCATGCATTTTATGCATTGGTAAAAGCACTATGATGAAAAGTGTGATATGTTTTCAGGTATCTCCTATACTAATAGAGCCACATGCTCACCGGTTTGCCACATGATGTAGGCCTATGGACTGAACAAGAAACCACCAAAAATTTTAACCAGTCATCGTTCTCACAACACTGAGGACCAGTCATTCGAAATGACTTCTCCATGCATTTTATGCATTGGTAAAAGCACTATGATGAAAAGTGTGATATGTTTTCAGGTATCTCCTATACTAATAGAGCCACATGCTCACCGGTTTGCCACATGATGTAGGCCTATGGACTGAACAAGAAACCACCAAAAATTTTAACCAGTCATCGTTCTCACAACACTGAGGACCAGTCATTCGAAATGACTTCTCCATGCATTTTATGCATTGGTAAAAGCACTATGATGAAAAGTGTGATATGTTTTCAGGTATCTCCTATACTAATAGAGCCACATGCTCACCGGTTTGCCACATGATGTAGGCCTATGGACTGAACAAGAAACCACCAAAAATTTTAACCAGTCATCGTTCTCACAACACTGAGGACCAGTCATTCGAAATGACTTCTCCATGCATTTTATGCATTTTTAAAAGCACTATGATGAAAAGTGTGATATGTTTTCAGGTATCTCCTATACTAATAGAGCCACATGCTCACCGGTTTGCCACATGATGTAGGCCTATGGACTGAACAAGAAACCACCAAAAATTTTAACCAGTCATCGTTCTCACAACACTGAGGACCAGTCATTCGAAATGACTTCTCCATGCATTTTATGCATTGGTAAAAGCACTATGATGAAAAGTGTGATATGTTTTCAGGTATCTCCTATACTAATAGAGCCACATGCTCACCGGTTTGCCACATGATGTAGGCCTATGGACTGAACAAGAAACCACCAAAAATTTTAACCATTCATCGTTCTCACAACACTGAGGACCAGTCATTCGAAATTACTTATCCATGCATTTTATGCATTGGTAAAAGCACTATGATGAAAAGTGTGATATGTTTTCAGGTATCTCCTATACTAATAGAGCCACATGCTCACCGGTTTGCCACATGATGTAGGCCTATGGACTGAACAAGAAACCACCAATAATTTTAACCAGTCATCGTTCTCACAACACTGAGGACCAGTCATTCGAAATGACTTCTCCATGCATTTTATGCATTGGTAAAAGCACTATGATGAAAAGTGTGATATGTTTTCAGGTATCTCCTATACTAATAGAGCCACATGCTCACTGGTTTGCCAAATGATGTAGGCCTATGGACTGAACAAGAAACCACCAAAAATTTTAACCAGTCATCGTTCTCACAACACTGAGGACCAGTCATTCGAAATGACTTCTCCATGCATTTTATGCATTGGTAAAAGCACTATGATGAAAAGTGTGATATGTTTCCAGGTATCTCCTATACTAATAGAGCCACATGCTCACCGGTTTGCCATATGATGTAGGCCTATGGACTGAACAAGAAACCACCAAAAATTTTAACCAGTCATCGTTCTCACAACACTGAGGACCAGTCATTCGAAATGACTTCTCCATGCATTTTATGCATTGGTAAAAGCACTATGATGAAAAGTGTGATATGTTTTCAGGTATCTCCTATACTAATAGAGCCACATGCTCACTGGTTTGCCAAATGATGTAGGCCTATGGACTGAACAAGAAACCACCAAAAATTTTAACCAGTCATCGTTCTCACAACACTGAGGACCAGTCATTCGAAATGACTTCTCCATGCATTTTATGCATTGGTAAAAGCACTATGATGAAAAGTGTGATATGTTTCCAGGTATCTCCTATACTAATAGAGCCACATGCTCACCGGTTTGCCATATGATGTAGGCCTATGGACTGAACAAGAAACCACCAAAAATTTTAACCAGTCATCGTTCTCACAACACTGAGGACCAGTCATTCGAAATGACTTCTCCATGCATTTTATGCATTGGTAAAAGCACTATGATGAAAAGTGTGATATGTTTTCAGGTATCTCCTATACTAATAGAGCCACATGCTCACCGGTTTGCCACATGATGTAGGCCTATGGACTGAACAAGAAACCACCAAAAATTTTAACCATTCATCGTTCTCACAACACTGAGGACCAGTCATTCGAAATGACTTCTCCATGCATTTTATGCATTGGTAAAAGCACTATGATGAAAAGTGTGATATGTTTTCAGGTATCTCCTATACTAATAGAGCCACATGCTCACCGGTTTGCCACATGATGTAGGCCTATGGACTGAACAAGAAACCACCAAAAATTTTAACCAGTCATCGTTCTCACAACACTGAGGACCAGTCATTCGAAATGACTTCTCCATGCATTTTATGCATTGGTAAAAGCACTATGATGAAAAGTGTGATATGTTTTCAGGTATCTCCTATACTAATAGAGCCACATGCTCACCGGTTTGCCACATGATGTAGGCCTATGGACTGAAGAAGAAACCACCAAAAATTTTAACCAGTCATCGTTCTCACAACACTGAGGACCAGTCATTCGAAATGACTTCTCCATGCATTTTATGCATTGGTAAAAGCACTATGATGAAAAGTGTGATATGTTTTCAGGTATCTCCTATACTAATAGAGCCACATGCTCACCGGTTTGCCACATGATGTAGGCCTATGGACTGAACAAGAAACCACCAAAAATTTTAACCAGTCTTCGTTCTCACAACACTGAGGACCAGTCATTCGAAATGACTTCTCCATGCATTTTATGCATTGGTAAAAGCACTATGATGAAAAGTGTGATATGTTTTCAGGTATCTCCTATACTAATAGAGCCACATGCTCACCGGTTTGCCACATGATGTAGGCCTATGGACTGAACAAGAAACCACCAAAAATTTTAACCAGTCATCGTTCTCACAACACTGAGGACCAGTCATTCGAAATGACTTCTCCATGCATTTTATGCATTGGTAAAAGCACTATGATGAAAAGTGTGATATGTTTTCAGGTATCTCCTATACTAATAGAGCCACATGCTCACCGGTTTGCCACATGATGTAGGCCTATGGACTGAACAAGAAACCACCAAAAATTTTAACCAGTCATCGTTCTCACAACACTGAGGACCAGTCATTCGAAATGACTTCTCCATGCATTTTATGCATTGGTAAAAGCACTATGATGAAAAGTGTGATATGTTTTCAGGTATCTCCTATACTAATAGAGCCACATGCTCACCGGTTTGCCACATGATGTAGGCCTATGGACTGAACAAGAAACCACCAAAAATTTTAACCAGTCATCGTTCTCACAACACTGAGGACCAGTCATTCGAAATGACTTCTCCATGCATTTTATGCATTGGTAAAAGCACTATGATGAAAAGTGTGATATGTTTTCAGGTATCTCCTATACTAACAGAGCCACATGCTCACCGGTTTGCCACATGATGTAGGCCTATGGACTGAACAAGAAACCACCAAAAAATTTTAACCAGTCATCGTTCTCACAACACTGAGGACCAGTCATTCGAAATGACTTCATCATGCATTTTATGCATTGGTAAAAGCACTATGATGAAAAGTGTGACATGTTTTCAGGTATCTCCTATACTAATAGAGCCACATGCTCACTGGTTTGCCACATGATGTAGGCCTATGGACTGAACAAGAAACCACCAAAAATTTTAACCAGTCATCGTTCTCACAACACTGAGGACCAGTCATTCAAAAATGACTTCTCCATGCATTTTATGCATTGGTAAAAGCACTATGATGAAAAGTGTGATAACTTTTCAGGTATCTCCTATACTAATAGAGCCACATGCTCACCAGTTTGCCACATGATGTAGGCCTATGGACTGAACAAGAAACCACCAAAAATTTTAACCAGTCATCGTTCTCACAACACTGAGGACCAGTCATTCGAAATGACTTCTCCATGCATTTTATGCATTGGTAAAAGCACTATGATGAAAAGTGTGATATGTTTTCAGGTATCTCCTATACTAATAGAGCCACATGCTCACCGGTTTGCCACATGATGTAGGCCTATGGACTGAACAAGAAACCACCAAAAATTTTAACCAGTCATCGTTCTCACAACACTGAGGACCAGTCATTCGAAATGACTTCTCCATGCATTTTATGCATTGGTAAAAGCACTATGATGAAAAGTGTGATATGTTTTCAGGTATCTCCTATACTAATAGAGCCACATGCTCACCGGTTTGCCACATGATGTAGGCCTATGGACTGAACAAGAAACCACCAAAAATTTTAACCAGTCATCGTTCTCACAACACTGAGGACCAGTCATTCGAAATGACTTCTCCATGCATTTTATGCATTGGTAAAAGCACTATGATGAAAAGTGTGATATGTTTTCAGGTATCTCCTATACTAATAGAGCCACATGCTCACTGGTTTGCCACATGATGTAGGCCTATGGACTGAACAAGAAACCACCAAAAATTTTAACCAGTCATCGTTCTCACAACACTGAGGACCAATCATTCGAAATGACTTCTCCATGCATTTTATGCATTGGTAAAAGCACTATGATGAAAAGTGTGATATGTTTCCAGGTATCTCCTATACTAATAGAGCCACATGCTCACCGGTTTGCCATATGATGTAGGCCTATGGACTGAACAAGAAACCACCAAAAATTTTAACCAGTCATCGTTTCTCACAACACTGAGGACCAGTCATTCGAAATGACTTCTCCATGCATTTTATGCATTGGTAAAAGCACTATGATGAAAAGTGTGATATGTTTTCAGGTATCTCCTATACTAATAGAGCCACATGCTCACCGGTTTGCCACATGATGTAGGCCTATGGACTGAACAAGAAACCACCAAAAATTTTAACCATTCATCGTTCTCACAACACTGAGGACCAGTCATTCGAAATGACTTCTCCATGCATTTTATGCATTGGTAAAAGCACTATGATGAAAAGTGTGATATGTTTTCAGGTATCTCCTATACTAATAGAGCCACATGCTCACCGGTTTGCCACATGATGTAGGCCTATGGACTGAACAAGAAACCACCAAAAATTTTAACCAGTCATCGTTCTCACAACACTGAGGACCAGTCATTCGAAATGACTTCTGCATGCATTTTATGCATTGGTAAAAGCACTATGATGAAAAGTGTGATATGTTTTCAGGTATCTCCTATACTAATAGAGCCACATGCTCACCGGTTTGCCACATGATGTAGGCCTATGGACTGAAGAAGAAACCACCAAAAATTTTAACCAGTCTTCGTTCTCACAACACTGAGGACCAGTCATTCGAAATGACTTCTCCATGCATTTTATGCATTGGTAAAAGCACTATGATTAAAAGTGTGATATGTTTTCAGGTATCTCCTATACTAATAGAGCCACATGCTCACCGGTTTGCCACATGATGTAGGCCTATGGACTGAACAAGAAACCACCAAAAATTTTAACCAGTCATCGTTCTCACAACACTGAGGACCAGTCATTCGAAATGACTTCTCCATGCATTTTATGCATTGGTAAAAGCACTATGATGAAAAGTGTGATATGTTTTCAGGTATCTCCTATACTAATAGAGCCACATGCTCACCGGTTTGCCACATGATGTAGGCCTATGGACTGAACAAGAAACCACCAAAAATTTTAACCAGTCATCGTTCTCACAACACTGAGGACCAGTCATTCGAAATGACTTCTCCATGCATTTTATGCATTGGTAAAAGCACTATGATGAAAAGTGTGATATGTTTTCAGGTATCTCCTATACTAATAGAGCCACATGCTCACCGGTTTGCCACATGATGTAGGCCTATGGACTGAACAAGAAACCACCAAAAATTTTAACCAGTCATCGTTCTCACAACACTGAGGACCAGTCATTCGAAATGACTTCTCCATGCATTTTATGCATTGGTAAAAGCACTATGATGAAAAGTGTGATATGTTTTCAGGTATCTCCTATACTAATAGAGCCACATGCTCACCAGTTTGCCACATGATGTAGGCCTATGGACTGAACAAGAAACCACCAAAAATTTTAACCAGTCATCGTTCTCACAACACTGAGGACCAGTCATTCGAAATGACTTCTCCATGCATTTTATGCATTGGTAAAAGCACTATGATGAAAAGTGTGATATGTTTTCAGGTATCTCCTATACTAATAGAGCCACATGCTCACCGGTTTGCCACATGATGTAGGCCTATGGACTGAACAAGAAACCACCAAAAATTTTAACCAGTCATCGTTCTCACAACACTGAGGACCAGTCATTCGAAATGACTTCTCCATGCATTTTATGCATTGGTAAAAGCACTATGATGAAAAGTGTGATATGTTTTCAGGTATCTCCTATACTAATAGAGCCACATGCTCACCGGTTTGCCACATGATGTAGGCCTATGGACTGAACAAGAAACCACCAAAAATTTTAACCAGTCATCGTTCTCACAACACTGAGGACCAGTCATTCGAAATGACTTCTCCATGCATTTTATGCATTGGTAAAAGCACTATGATGAAAAGTTTGATATGTTTTCAGGTATCTCCTATACTAATAGAGCCACATGCTCACCGGTTTGCCACATGATGTAGGCCTATGGACTGAACAAGAAACCACCAAAAATTTTAACCAGTCATCGTTCTCACAACACTGAGGACCAGTCATTCGAAATGACTTCTCCATGCATTTTATGCATTGGTAAAAGCACTATGATGAAAAGTGTGATATGTTTTCAGGTATCTCCTATACTAATAGAGCCACATGCTCACCGGTTTGCCACATGATGTAGGCCTATGGACTGAACAAGAAACCACCAAAAATTTTAACCAGTCATCGTTCTCACAACACTGAGGACCAGTCATTCGAAATGACTTCTCCATGCATTTTATGCATTGGTAAAAGCACTATGATGAAAAGTGTGATATGTTTTCAGGTATCTCCTATACTAATAGAGCCACATGCTCACCGGTTTGCCACATGATGTAGGCCTATGGACTGAACAAGAAACCACCAAAAATTTTAACCAGTCATCGTTCTCACAACACTGAGGACCAGTCATTCGAAATGACTTCTCCATGCATTTTATGCATTGGTAAAAGCACTATGATGAAAAGTGTGATATGTTTTCAGGTATCTCCTATACTAATAGAGCCACATGCTCACCGGTTTGCCACATGATGTAGGCCTATGGACTGAACAAGAAACCACCAAAAATTTTAACCAGTCATCGTTCTCACAACACTGAGGACCAGTCATTCGAAATGACTTCTCCATGCATTTTATGCATTGGTAAAAACACTATGATGAAAAGTGTGATATGTTTTCAGGTATCTCCTATACTAATAGAGCCACATGCTCACCGGTTTGCCACATGATGTAGGCCTATGGACTGAACAAGAAACCACCAAAAATTTTAACCAGTCATCGTTCTCACAACACTGAGGACCAGTCATTCGAAATGACTTCTCCATGCATTTTATGCATTGGTAAAAGCACTATGATGAAAAGTGTGATATGTTTTCAGGTATCTCCTATACTAATAGAGCCACATGCTCACCGGTTTGCCACATGATGTAGGCCTATGGACTGAACAAGAAACCACCAAAAATTTTAACCAGTCATCGTTCTCACAACACTGAGGACCAGTCATTCGAAATGACTTCTCCATGCATTTTATGCATTGGTAAAAGCACTATGATGAAAAGTTTGATATGTTTTCAGGTATCTCCTATACTAATAGAGCCACATGCTCACCGGTTTGCCACATGATGTAGGCCTATGGACTGAACAAGAAACCACCAAAAATTTTAACCAGTCATCGTTCTCACAACACTGAGGACCAGTCATTCGAAATGACTTCTCCATACATTTTATGCATTGGTAAAAGCACTATGATGAAAAGTGTGATATGTTTTCAGGTATCTCCTATACTAATAGAGCCACATGCTCACCGGTTTGCCACATGATGTAGGCCTATGGACTGAACAAGAAACCACCAAAAATTTTAACCAGTCATCGTTCTCACAACACTGAGGACCAGTCATTCGAAATGACTTCTCCATGCATTTTATGCATTGGTAAAAGCACTATGATGAAAAGTGTGATATGTTTTCAGGTATCTCCTATACTAATAGAGCCACATGCTCACCGGTTTGCCACATGATGTAGGCCTATGGACTGAACAAGAAACCACCAAAAATTTTAACCAGTCATCGTTCTCACAACACTGAGGACCAGTCATTCGAAATGACTTCTCCATGCATTTTATGCATTGGTAAAAGCACTATGATGAAAAGTGTGATATGTTTTCAGGTATCTCCTATACTAGTAGAGCCACATGCTCACCGGTTTGCCACATGATGTAGGCTTATGGACTGAACAAGAAACCACCAAAAATTTTAACCAGTCATCGTTCTCACAACACTGAGGACCAGTCATTCGAAATGACTTCTCCATGCATTTTATGCATTGGTAAAAACACTATGATGAAAAGTGTGATATGTTTTCAGGTATCTCCTATACTAATAGAGCCACATGCTCACCGGTTTGCCACATGATGTAGGCCTATGGACTGAACAAGAAACCACCAAAAATTTTAACCAGTCATCGTTCTCACAACACTGAGGACCAGTCATTCGAAATGACTTCTCCATGCATTTTATGCATTGGTAAAAGCACTATGATGAAAAGTGTGATATGTTTTCAGGTATCTCCTATACTAATAGAGCCACATGCTCACCGGTTTGCCACATGATGTAGGCCTATGGACTGAACAAGAAACCACCAAAAATTTTAACCAGTCATCGTTCTCACAACACTGAGGACCAGTCATTCGAAATGACTTCTCCATGCATTTTATGCATTGGTAAAAGCACTATGATGAAAAGTGTGATATGTTTTCAGGTATCTCCTATACTAATAGAGCCACATGCTCACCGGTTTGCCACATGATGTAGGCCTATGGACTGAACAAGAAACCACCAAAAATTTTAACCAGTCATCATTCTCACAACACTGAGGACCAGTCATTCGAAATGACTTCTCCATGCATTTTATGCATTGGTAAAAGCACTATGATGAAAAGTGTGATATGTTTTCAGGTATCTCCTATACTAATAGAGCCACATGCTCACCGGTTTGCCACATGATGTAGGCCTATGGACTGAACAAGAAACCACCAAAAATTTTAACCAGTCATCGTTCTCACAACACTGAGGACCAGTCATTCGAAATGACTTCTCCATGCATTTTATGCATTGGTAAAAGCACTATGATGAAAAGTGTGATATGTTTTCAGATATCTCCTATACTAATAGAGCCACATGCTCACCGGTTTGCCACATGATGTAGGCCTATGGACTGAACAAGAAACCACCAAAAATTTTAACCAGTCATCGTTCTCACAACACTGAGGACCAGTCATTCGAAATGACTTCTCCATGCATTTTATGCATTGGTAAAAGCACTATGATGAAAAGTGTGATATGTTTTCAGGTATCTCCTATACTAATAGAGCCACATGCTCACCGGTTTGCCACATGATGTAGGCCTATGGACTGAACAAGAAACCACCAAAAATTTTAACCAGTCATCGTTCTCACAACACTGAGGACCAGTCATTCGAAATGACTTCTCCATGCATTTTATGCATTGGTAAAAGCACTATGATGAAAAGTGTGATATGTTTTCAGGTATCTCCTATACTAATAGAGCCACATGCTCACCGGTTTGCCACATGATGTAGGCCTATGGACTGAACAAGAAACCACCAAAAATTTTAACCAGTCATCGTTCTCACAACACTGAGGACCAGTCATTCGAAATGACTTCTCCATGCATTTTATGCATTGGTAAAAGCACTATGATGAAAAGTGTGATATGTTTTCAGGTATCTCCTATACTAATAGAGCCACATGCTCACCGGTTTGCCACATGATGTAGGCCTATGGACTGAACAAGAAACCACCAAAAATTTTAACCAGTCATCGTTCTCACAACACTGAGGACCAGTCATTCGAAACGACTTCTCCATGCATTTTATGCATTGGTAAAAGCACTATGATGAAAAGTGTGATATGTTTTCAGGTATCTCCTATACTAATAGAGCCACATGCTCACCGGTTTGCCACATGATGTAGGCCTATGGACTGAACAAGAAACCACCAAAAATTTTAACCAGTCATCGTTCTCACAACACTGAGGACCAGTCATTCGAAATTACTTCTCCATGCATTTTATGCATTGGTAAAAGCACTATGATGAAAAGTGTGATATGTTTTCAGGTTTCTCCTATACTAATAGAGCCACATGCTCACCGGTTTGCCACATGATGTAGGCCTATGGACTGAACAAGAAACCACCAAAAATTTTAACCAGTCATCGTTCTCACAACACTGAGGACCAGTCATTCGAAATTACTTCTCCATGCATTTTATGCATTGGTAAAAGCACTATGATGAAAAGTGTGATATGTTTTCAGGTATCTCCTATACTAATAGAGCCACATGCTCACCGGTTTGCCACATGATGTAGGCCTATGGACTGAACAAGAAACCACCAAATATTTTAACCAGTCATCGTTCTCACAACACTGAGGACCAGTCATTTGAAATGACTTCTCCATGCATTTTATGCATTGGTAAAAGCACTATGATGAAAAGTGTGATATGTTTTCAGGTATCTCCTATACTAATAGAGCCACATGCTCACCGGTTTGCCACATGATGTAGGCCTATGGACTGAACAAGAAACCACCAAAAATTTTAACCAGTCATCGTTCTCACAACACTGAGGACCAGTCATTCGAAATGACTTCTCCATGCATTTTATGCATTGGTAAAAGCACTATGATGAAAAGTGTGATATGTTTTCAGGTATCTCCTATACTAATAGAGCCACATGCTCACCGTTTTGCCACATGATGTAGGCCTATGGACTGAACAAGAAACCACCAAAAATTTTAACCAGTCATCGTTCTCACAACACTGAGGACCAGTCATTCGAAATGACTTCTCCATGCATTTTATGCATTGGTAAAAGCACTATGATGAAAAGTGTGATATGTTTTCAGGTATCTCCTATACTAATAGAGCCACATGCTCACCGGTTTGCCACATGATGTAGGCCTATGGACTGAACAAGAAACCACCAAAAATTTTAACCAGTCATCGTTCTCACAACACTGAGGACCAGTCATTCGAAATGACTTCTCCATGCATTTTATGCATTGGTAAAAGCACTATGATGAAAAGTGTGATATGTTTTCAGGTATCTCCTATACTAATAGAGCCACATGCTCACCGGTTTGCCACATGATGTAGGCCTATGGACTGAACAAGAAACCACCAAAAATGTTAACCAGTTATCGTTCTCACAACACTGAGGACCAGTCATTCGAAATGACTTCTCCATGCATTTTATGCATTGGTAAAAGCACTATGATGAAAAGTGTGATATGTTTTCAGGTATCTCCTATACTAATAGAGCCACATGCTCACCGGTTTGCCACATGATGTAGGCCTATGGACTGAACAAGAAACCACCAAAAATTTTAACCAGTCATCGTTCTCACAACACTGAGGACCAGTCATTCGAAATGACTTCTCCATGCATTTTATGCATTCGTAAAAGCACTATGATGAAAAGTGTGATATGTTTTCAGGTATCTCCTATACTAATAGAGCCACATGCTCACCAGTTTGCCACATGATGTAGGCCTATGGACTGAACAAGAAACCACCAAAAATTTTAACCAGTCATCGTTCTCACAACACTGAGGACCAGTCATTCGAAATGACTTCTCCATGCATTTTATGCATTGGTAAAAGCACTATGATGAAAAGTGTGATATGTTTTCAGGTATCTCCTATACTAATAGAGCCACATGCTCACCGGTTTGCCACATGATGTAGGCCTATGGACTGAACAAGAAACCACCAAAAATGTTAACCAGTTATCGTTCTCACAACACTGAGGACCAGTCATTCGAAATGACTTCTCCATGCATTTTATGCATTGGTAAAAGCACTATGATGAAAAGTGTGATATGTTTTCAGGTATCTCCTATACTAATAGAGCCACATGCTCACCGGTTTGCCACATGATGTAGGCCTATGGACTGAACAAGAAACCACCAAAAATTTTAACCAGTCATCGTTCTCACAACACTGAGGACCAGTCATTCGAAATGACTTCTCCATGCATTTTATGCATTCGTAAAAGCACTATGATGAAAAGTGTGATATGTTTTCAGGTATCTCCTATACTAATAGAGCCACATGCTCACCAGTTTGCCACATGATGTAGGCCTATGGACTGAACAAGAAACCACCAAAAATTTTAACCAGTCATCGTTCTCACAACACTGAGGACCAGTCATTCGAAATGACTTCTCCATGCATTTTATGCATTGGTAAAAGCACTATGATGAAAAGTGTGATATGTTTTCAGGTATCTCCTATACTAATAGAGCCACATGCTCACCGGTTTGCCACATGATGTAGGCCTATGGACTGAACAAGAAACCACCAAAAATTTTAACCAGTCATCGTTCTCACAACACTGAGGACCAGTCATTCGAAATTACTTCTCCATGCATTTTATGCATTGGTAAAAGCACTATGATGAAAAGTGTGATATGTTTTCAGGTTTCTCCTATACTAATAGAGCCACATGCTCACCGGTTTGCCACATGATGTAGGCCTATGGACTGAACAAGAAACCACCAAAAATTTTAACCAGTCATCGTTCTCACAACACTGAGGACCAGTCATTCGAAATTACTTCTCCATGCATTTTATGCATTGGTAAAAGCACTATGATGAAAAGTGTGATATGTTTTCAGGTTTCTCCTATACTAATAGAGCCACATGCTCACCGGTTTGCCACATGATGTAGGCCTATGGACTGAACAAGAAACCACCAAAAATTTTAACCAGTCATCGTTCTCACAACACTGAGGACCAGTCATTCGAAATGACTTCTCCATGCATTTTATGCATTGGTAAAAGCACTATGATGAAAAGTGTGATATGTTTTCAGGTATCTCCTATACTAATAGAGCCACATGCTCACCGGTTTGCCACATGATGTAGGCCTATGGACTGAACAAGAAACCACCAAATATTTTAACCAGTCATCGTTCTCACAACACTGAGGACCAGTCATTTGAAATGACTTCTCCATGCATTTTATGCATTGGTAAAAGCACTATGATGAAAAGTGTGATATGTTTTCAGGTATCTCCTATACTAATAGAGCCACATGCTCACCGGTTTGCCACATGATGTAGGCCTATGGACTGAACAAGAAACCACCAAAAATTTTAACCAGTCATCGTTCTCACAACACTGAGGACCAGTCATTCGAAATGACTTCTCCATGCATTTTATGCATTGGTAAAAGCACTATGATGAAAAGTGTGATATGTTTTCAGGTATCTCCTATACTAATAGAGCCACATGCTCACCGTTTTGCCACATGATGTAGGCCTATGGACTGAACAAGAAACCACCAAAAATTTTAACCAGTCATCGTTCTCACAACACTGAGGACCAGTCATTCGAAATGACTTCTCCATGCATTTTATGCATTGGTAAAAGCACTATGATGAAAAGTGTGATATGTTTTCAGGTATCTCCTATACTAATAGAGCCACATGCTCACCGGTTTGCCACATGATGTAGGCCTATGGACTGAACAAGAAACCACCAAAAATTTTAACCAGTCATCGTTCTCACAACACTGAGGACCAGTCATTCGAAATGACTTCTCCATGCATTTTATGCATTGGTAAAAGCACTATGATGAAAAGTGTGATATGTTTTCAGGTATCTCCTATACTAATAGAGCCACATGCTCACCGGTTTGCCACATGATGTAGGCCTATGGACTGAACAAGAAACCACCAAAAATGTTAACCAGTTATCGTTCTCACAACACTGAGGACCAGTCATTCGAAATGACTTCTCCATGCATTTTATGCATTGGTAAAAGCACTATGATGAAAAGTGTGATATGTTTTCAGGTATCTCCTATACTAATAGAGCCACATGCTCACCGGTTTGCCACATGATGTAGGCCTATGGACTGAACAAGAAACCACCAAAAATTTTAACCAGTCATCGTTCTCACAACACTGAGGACCAGTCATTCGAAATGACTTCTCCATGCATTTTATGCATTCGTAAAAGCACTATGATGAAAAGTGTGATATGTTTTCAGGTATCTCCTATACTAATAGAGCCACATGCTCACCAGTTTGCCACATGATGTAGGCCTATGGACTGAACAAGAAACCACCAAAAATTTTAACCAGTCATCGTTCTCACAACACTGAGGACCAGTCATTCGAAATGACTTCTCCATGCATTTTATGCATTGGTAAAAGCACTATGATGAAAAGTGTGATATGTTTTCAGGTATCTCCTATACTAATAGAGCCACATGCTCACCGGTTTGCCACATGATGTAGGCCTATGGACTGAACAAGAAACCACCAAAAATTTTAACCAGTCATCGTTCTCACAACACTGAGGACCAGTCATTCGAAATGACTTCTCCATGCATTTTATGCATTGGTAAAAGCACTATGATTGAAAAGTGTGATATGTTTTCAGGTATCTCCTATACTAATAGAGCCACATGTTCACCGGTTTGCCACATGATGTAGGCCTATGGACTGAACAAGAAACCACCAAAAATTTTAACCAGTCATCGTTCTCACAACACTGAGGACCAGTCATTCGAAATGACTTCTCCATGCATTTTATGCATTGGTAAAAGCACTATAATGAAAAGTGTGATATGTTTTCAGGTATCTCCTATACTAATAGAGCCACATGCTCACTGGTTTGCCTCATGATGTAGGCCTATGGACTGAACAAGAAGCCACCAAAAATTTTAACCAGTCATCGTTCTCACAACACTGAGGACCAGTCATTCGAAATGACTTCTCCATGCATTTTATGCATTGGTAAAAGCACTATGATGAAAAGTGTGATATGTTTTCAGGTATCTCCGATACTAATAGAGCCACATGCTCACCGGTTTGCCACATGATGTAGGCCTATGGACTGAACAAGAAACCACCAAAAATTTTAACCAGTCATCGTTCTCACAACACTGAGGACCAGTCATTCGAAATGACTTCTCCATGCATTTTATGCATTGGTAAAAGCACTATGATGAAAAGTGTGATATGTTTTCAGGTATCTCCTATACTAATAGAGCCACATGCTCACCGGTTTGCCACATGATGTAGGCCTATGGACTGAACAAGAAACCCCCAAAAATTTTAACCAGTCATCGTTCTCACAACACTGAGGACCAGTCATTCGAAATGACTTCTCCATACATTTTATGCATTGGTAAAAGCACTATGATGAAAAGTGTGATATGTTTTCAGGTATCTCCTATACTAATAGAGCCACATGCTCACCAGTTTGCCACATGATGTAGGCCTATGGACTGAACAAGAAACCACCAAAAATTTTAACCAGTCATCGTTCTCACAACACTGAGGACCAGTCATTCGAAATGACTTCTCCATGCATTTTATGCATTGGTAAAAGCACTATGATGAAAAGTGTGATATGTTTTCAGGTATCTCCTATACTAATAGAGCCACATGCTCACCGGTTTGCCACATGATGTAGGCCTATGGACTGAACAAGAAACCACCAAAAATTTTAACCAGTCATCGTTCTCACAACACTGAGGACCAGTCATTCGAAATGACTTCTCCATGCATTTTATGCATTGGTAAAAGCACTATGATTGAAAAGTGTGATATGTATTCAGGTATCTCCTATACTAATAGAGCCACATGTTCACCGGTTTGCCACATGATGTAGGCCTATGGACTGAACAAGAAACCACCAAAAATTTTAACCAGTCATCGTTCTCACAACACTGAGGACCAGTCATTCGAAATGACTTCTCCATGCATTTTATGCATTGGTAAAAGCACTATAATGAAAAGTGTGATATGTTTTCAGGTATCTCCTATACTAATAGAGCCACATGCTCACTGGTTTGCCTCATGATGTAGGCCTATGGACTGAACAAGAAACCACCAAAAATTTTAACCAGTCATCGTTCTCACAACACTGAGGACCAGTCATTCGAAATGACTTCTGCATGCATTTTATGCATTGGTAAAAGCACTATGATGAAAAGTGTGATATGTTTTCAGGTATCTCCTATACTAATAGAGCCACATGCTCACCGGTTTGCCACATGATGTAGGCCTATGGACTGAACAAGAAACCACCAAAAATTTTAACCAGTCATCGTTCTCACAACACTGAGGACCAGTCATTCGAAATGACTTCTCCATGCATTTTATGCATTGGTAAAAGCACTATGATGAAAAGTGTGATATGTTTTCAGGTATCTCCTATACTAATAGAGCCACATGCTCACCGGTTTGCCACATGATGTAGGCCTATGGACTGAACAAGAAACCACCAAAAATTTTAACCAGTCATCGTTCTCACAACACTGAGGACCAGTCATTCGAAATGACTTCTCCATGCATTTTATGCATTGGTAAAAGCACTATGATGAAAAGTGTGATATGTTTTCAGGTATCTCCTATACTAATAGAGCCACATGCTCACCGTTTTGCCACATGATGTAGGCCTATGGACTGAACAAGAAACCACCAAAAATTTTAACCAGTCATTGTTCTCACAACACTGAGGACCATTCATTCGAAATGACTTCTCCATGCATTTTATGCATTGGTAAAAGCACTATGATGAAAAGTGTGATATGTTTTCAGGTATCTCCTATACTAATAGAGCCACATGCTCACCGGTTTGCCACATGATGTAGGCCTATGGACTGAACAAGAAACCACCAAAAATTTTAACCAGTCATCGTTCTCACAACACTGAGGACCAGTCATTCGAAATGACTTCTCCATGCATTTTATGCATTGGTAAAAGCACTATGATGAAAAGTGTGATATGTTTTCAGGTATCTCCTATACTAATAGAGCCACATGCTCACCGGTTTGCCACATGATGTAGGCCTATGGACTGAACAAGAAACCACCAAAAATTTTAACCAGTCATCGTTCTCACAACACTGAGGACCAGTCATTCGAAATGACTTCTCCATGCATTTTATGCATTGGTAAAAGCACTATGATGAAAAGTGTGATATGTTTTCAGGAATCTCCTATACTAATAGAGCCACATGCTCACCAGTTTGCCACATGATGTAGGCCTATGGACTGAACAAGAAACCACCAAAAATTCTAACCAGTCATCGTTCTCACAACACTGAGGACCAGTCATTCGAAATGACTTCTCCATGCATTTTATGCATTGGTAAAAGCACTATGATGAAAAGTGTGATATGTTTTCAGGTATCTCCTATACTAATAGAGCCACATGCTCACCGGTTTGCCACATGATGTAGGCCTATGGACTGAACAAGAAACCACCAAAAATTTTAACCAGTCATCGTTCTGACAACACTGAGGACCAGTCATTCGAAATGACTTCTCCATGCATTTTATGCATTGGTAAAAGCACTATGATGAAAAGTGTGATATGTTTTCAGGTATCTCCTATACTAATAGAGCCACATGCTCACCAGTTTGCCACATGATGTAGGCCTATGGACTGAACAAGAAACCACCAAAAATTTTAACCAGTCATCGTTCTCACAACACTGAGGACCAGTCATTCGAAATGACTTCTCCATGCATTTTATGCATTGGTAAAAGCACTATGATTGAAAAGTGTGATATGTTTTCAGGTATCTCCTATACTAATAGAGCCACATGTTCACCGGTTTGCCACATGATGTAGGCCTATGGACTGAACAAGAAACCACCAAAAATTCTAACCAGTCATCGTTCTCACAACACTGAGGACCAGTCATTCGAAATGACTTCTCCATGCATTTTATCCATTGGTAAAAGCACTATGATGAAAAGTGTGATATGTTTTCAGGTATCTCCTATACTAATAGAGCCACATGCTCACCGGTTTGCCACATGATGTAGGCCTATGGACTGAACAAGAAACCACCAAAAATTTTAACCAGTCATCGTTCTCACAACACTGAGGACCAGTCATTCGAAATGACTTCTCCATGCATTTTATGCATTGGTAAAAGCACTATGATGAAAAGTGTGATATGTTTTCAGGTATCTCCTATACTAATAGAGCCACATGCTCACCGGTTTGCCACATGATGTAGGCCTATGGACTGAACAAGAAACCACCAAAAATTCTAACCAGTCATCGTTCTCACAACACTGAGGACCAGTCATTCGAAATGACTTCTCCATGCATTTTATGCATTGGTAAAAGCACTATGATGAAAAGTGTGATATGTTTTCAGGTATCTCCTATACTAATAGAGCCACATGCTCACCGGTTTGCCACATGATGTAGGCCTATGGACTGAACAATACACCACCAAAAATTTTAACCAGTCATCGTTCTCACAACACTGAGGACCAGTCTTTCGAAATGACTTCTCCATGCATTTTATGCATTGGTAAAAGCACTATGATGAAAAGTAACATAGTAACATAGTAACATAGTTAGTAAGTTTTCATAGTGTGATATGTTTTCAGGTATCTCCTATACTAATAGAGCCACATGCTCACCGGTCTGCCACATGATGTAGGCCTATGGACTGAACAAGAAACCACCAAAAATTTTAACCAGTCATCGTTCTCACAACACTGAGGACCAGTCATTCGAAATGACTTCTCCATGCATTTTATGCATTGGTAAAAGCACTATGATTGAAAAGTGTGATATGTTTTCAGGTATCTCCTATACTAATAGAGCCACATGTTCACCGGTTTGCCACATGATGTAGGCCTATGGACTGAACAAGAAACCACCAAAAATTTTAACCAGTCATCGTTCTCACAACACTGAGGACCAGTCATTCGAAATGACTTCTCCATGCATTTTATGCATTGGTAAAAGCACTATAATGAAAAGTGTGATATGTTTTCAGGTATCTCCTATACTAATAGAGCCACATGCTCACTGGTTTGCCTCATGATGTAGGCCTATGGACTGAACAAGAAACCACCAAAAATTTTAACCAGTCATCGTTCTCACAACACTGAGGACCAGTCATTCGAAATGACTTCTCCATGCATTTTATGCATTGGTAAAAGCACTATGATGAAAAGTGTGATATGTTTTCAGGTATCTCCTATACTAATAGAGCCACATGCTCACCGGTTTGCCACATGATGTAGGCCTATGGACTGAACAAGAAACCACCAAAAATTTTAACCAGTCATCGTTCTCACAACACTGAGGACCAGTCATTCGAAATGACTTCTCCATGCATTTTATGCATTGGTAAAAGCACTATGATGAAAAGTGTGATATGTTTTCAGGTATCTCCTATACTAATAGAGCCACATGCTCACCGGTTTGCCACATGATGTAGGCCTATGGACTGAACAAGAAACCACCAAAAATTTTAACCAGTCATCGTTCTCACAACACTGAGGACCAGTCATTCGAAATGACTTCTCCATGCATTTTATGCATTGGTAAAAGCACTATGATGAAAAGTGTGATATGTTTTCAGGTATCTCCTATACTAATAGAGCCACATGCTCACCAGTTTGCCACATGATGTAGGCCTATGGACTGAACAAGAAACCACCAAAAATTTTAACCAGTCATCGTTCTCACAACACTGAGGACCAGTCATTCGAAATGACTTCTCCATGCATTTTATGCATTGGTAAAAGCACTATGATGAAAAGTGTGATATGTTTTCAGGTATCTCCTATACTAATAGAGCCACATGCTCACCGGTTTGCCACATGATGTAGGCCTATGGACTGAACAAGAAACCACCAAAAATTTTAACCAGTCATCGTTCTCACAACACTGAGGACCAGTCATTCGAAATGACTTCTCCATGCATTTTATGCATTGGTAAAAGCACTATGATTGAAAAGTGTGATATGTTTTCAGGTATCTCCTATACTAATAGAGCCACATGTTCACCGGTTTGCCACATGATGTAGGCCTATGGACTGAACAAGAAACCACCAAAAATTTTAACCAGTCATCGTTCTCACAACACTGAGGACCAGTCATTCGAAATGACTTCTCCATGCATTTTATGCAATGGTAAAAGCACTATAATGAAAAGTGTGATATGTTTTCAGGTATCTCCTATACTAATAGAGCCACATGCTCACTGGTTTGCCTCATGATGTAGGCCTATGGACTGGACAAAAAACCACCAAAAATTTTAACCAGTCATCGTTCTCACAACACTGAGGACCAGTCATTCGAAATGACTTCTCCATGCATTTTATGCATTGGTAAAAGCACTATGATGAAAAGTGTGATATGTTTTCAGGTATCTCCTATACTAATAGAGCCACATGCTCACCGGTTTGCCACATGATGTAGGCCTATGGACTGAACAAGAAACCACCAAAAATTTTAACCAGTCATCGTTCTCACAACACTGAGGACCAGTCATTCGAAATGACTTCTCCATGCATTTTATGCATTGGTAAAAGCACTATGATGAAAAGTGTGATATGTTTTCAGGTATCTCCTATACTAATAGAGCCACATGCTCACCAGTTTGCCACATGATGTAGGCCTATGGACTGAACAAGAAACCACCAAAAATTTTAACCAGTCATCGTTCTCACAACACTGAGGACCAGTCATTCGAAATGACTTCTCCATGCATTTTATGCATTGGTAAAAGCACTATGATGAAAAGTGTGATATGTTTTCAGGTATCTCCTATACTAATAGAGCCACATGCTCACCGGTTTGCCACATGATGTAGGCCTATGGACTGAACAAGAAACCACCAAAAATTTTAACCAGTCATCGTTCTCACAACACTGAGGACCAGTCATTCGAAATGACTTCTCCATGCATTTTATGCATTGGTAAAAGCACTATGATTGAAAAGTGTGATATGTTTTCAGGTATCTCCTATACTAATAGAGCCACATGTTCACCGGTTTGCCACATGATGTAGGCCTATGGACTGAACAAGAAACCACCAAAAATTTTAACCAGTCATCGTTCTCACAACACTGAGGACCAGTCATTCGAAATGACTTCTCCATGCATTTTATGCATTGGTAAAAGCACTATAATGAAAAGTGTGATATGTTTTCAGGTATCTCCTATACTAATAGAGCCACATGCTCACTGGTTTGCCTCATGATGTAGGCCTATGGACTGGACAGAAAACCACCAAAAATTTTAACCAGTCATCGTTCTCACAACACTGAGGACCAGTCATTCGAAATGACTTCTCCATGCATTTTATGCATTGGTAAAAGCACTATGATGAAAAGTGTGATATGTTTTCAGGTATCTCCTATACTAATAGAGCCACATGCTCACCGGTTTGCCACATGATGTAGGCCTATGGACTGAACAAGAAACCACCAAAAATTCTAACCAGTCATCGTTCTCACAACACTGAGGACCAGTCATTCGAAATGACTTCTCCATGCATTTTATGCATTGGTAAAAGCACTATGATGAAAAGTGTGATATGTTTTCAGGTATCTCCTATACTAATAGAGCCACATGCTCACCGGTTTGCCACATGATGTAGGCCTATGGACTGAACAATACACCACCAAAAATTTTAACCAGTCATCGTTCTCACAACACTGAGGACCAGTCTTTCGAAATGACTTCTCCATGCATTTTATGCATTGGTAAAAGCACTATGATGAAAAGTAACATAGTAACATAGTAACATAGTTAGTAAGTTTTCATAGTGTGATATGTTTTCAGGTATCTCCTATACTAATAGAGCCACATGCTCACCGGTTTGCCACATAATGTAGGCCTATGGACTGAACAAGAAACCACCAAAAATTTTAACCAGTCATCGTTTCTCACAACACTGAGGACCAGTCATTCGAAATTACTTCTCCAGTCATTTTATGCATTGGTAAAAGCACTATGATGAAAAGTGTGATATATTTTCAGGTATCTCCTATACTAATAGAGCCACATGCTCACCGGTTTGCCACATGATGTAGGCATATGGACTGAACAAGAAACCACCAAAAATTTTAACCAGTCATCGTTCTCACAACACTGAGGACCAGTCATTCGAAATGACTTCTCCATGCATTTTATGCATTGGTAAAAGCACTATGATGAAAAGTGTGATATGTTTTCAGGTATCTCCTATACTAATAGAGCCACATGCTCACCGGTTTGCCACATGATTGTAGGCCTATGGACTGAACAAGAAACCACCAAAAATTTTAACCAGTCATCGTTCTCACAACACTGAGGACCAGTCATTCGAAATGACTTCTCCATGCATTTTATGCATTGGTAAAAGCACTATGATGAAAAGTGTGATATGTTTTCAGGTATCTCCTATACTAATAGAGCCACATGCTCACCGGTTTGCCACATGATGTAGGCCTATGGACTGAACAAGAAACCACCAAAAATTTTAACCAGTCATCGTTCTCACAACACTGAGGACCAGTCATTCGAAATGACTTCTCCATGCATTTTATGCATTGGTAAAAGCACTATGATGAAAAGTGTGATATGTTTTCAGGTATCTCCTATACTAATAGAGCCACATGCTCACCAGTTTGCCACATGATGTAGGCCTATGGACTGAACAAGAAACCACCAAAAATTTTAACCAGTCATCGTTCTCACAACACTGAGGACCAGTCATTCGAAATGACTTCTCCATGCATTTTATGCATTGGTAAAAGCACTATGATGAAAAGTGTGATATGTTTTCAGGTATCTCCTATACTAATAGAGCCACATGCTCACCGGTTTGCCACATGATGTAGGCCTATGGACTGAACAAGAAACCACCAAAAATTTTAACCAGTCATCGTTCTCACAACACTGAGGACCAGTCATTCGAAATGACTTCTCCATGCATTTTATGCATTGGTAAAAGCACTATGATTGAAAAGTGTGATATGTTTTCAGGTATCTCCTATACTAATAGAGCCACATGTTCACCGGTTTGCCACATGATGTAGGCCTATGGACCGAACAAGAAACCACCAAAAATTTTAACCAGTCATCGTTCTCACAACACTGAGGACCAGTCATTCGAAATGACTTCTCCATGCATTTTATGCATTGGTAAAAGCACTATAATGAAAAGTGTGATATGTTTTCAGGTATCTCCTATACTAATAGAGCCACATGCTCACTGGTTTGCCTCATGATGTAGGCCTATGGACTGAACAAGAAACCACCAAAAATTTTAACCAGTCATCGTTCTCACAACACTGAGGACCAGTCATTCGAAATGACTTCTCCATGCATTTTATGCATTGGTAAAAGCACTATGATGAAAAGTGTGATATGTTTTCAGGTATCTCCTATACTAATAGAGCCACATGCTCACCGGTTTGCCACATGATGTAGGCCTATGGACTGAACAAGAAACCACCAAAAATTTTAACCAGTCATCGTTCTCACAACACTGAGGACCAGTCATTCGAAATGACTTCTCCATGCATTTTATGCATTGGTAAAAGCACTATGATGAAAAGTGTGATATGTTTTCAGGTATCTCCTATACTAATAGAGCCACATGCTCACCGGTTTGCCACATGATATAGGCCTATGGACTGAACAAGAAACCACCAAAAATTTTAACCAGTCATCGTTCTCGCAACACTGAGGACCAGTCATTCGAAATGACTTCTCCATGCATTTTATGCATTGGTAAAAGCACTATGATGAAAAGTGTGATATGTTTTCAGGTATCTCCTATACTAATAGAGCCACATGCTCACCAGTTTGCCACATGATGTAGGCCTATGGACTGAACAAGAAACCACCAAAAATTTTAACCAGTCATCGTTCTCACAACACTGAGGACCAGTCATTCGAAATTACTTCTCCATGCATTTTATGCATTGGTAAAAGCACTATGATGAAAAGTGTGATATGTTTTCAGGTATCTCCTATACTAATAGAGCCACATGCTCACCGGTTTGCCACATGATGTAGGCCTATGGACTGAACAAGAAACCACCATAAATTTTAACCAGTCATCGTTCTCACAACACTGAGGACCAGTCATTCGAAATGACTTCTCCATGCATTTTATGCATTGGTAAAAGCACTATGATTGAAAAGTGTGATATGTTTTCAGGTATCTCCTATACTAATAGAGCCACATGTTCACCGGTTTGCCACATGATGTAGGCCTATGGACTGAACAAGAAACCACCAAAAATTTTAACCAGTCATCGTTCTCACAACACTGAGGACCAGTCATTCGAAATGACTTCTCCATGCATTTTATGCATTGGTAAAAGCACTATAATGAAAAGTGTGATATGTTTTCAGGTATCTCCTATACTAATAGAGCCACATGCTCACTGGTTTGCCTCATGATGTAGGCCTATGGACTGGACAAAAAACCACCAAAAATTTTAACCAGTCATCGTTCTCACAACACTGAGGACCAGTCATTCGAAATGACTTCTCCATGCATTTTATGCATTGGTAAAAGCACTATGATGAAAAGTGTGATATGTTTTCAGGTATCTCCTATACTAATAGAGCCACATGCTCACCGGTTTGCCACATGATGTAGGCCTATGGACTGAACAAGAAACCACCAAAAATTTTAACCAGTCATCGTTCTCACAACACTGAGGACCAGTCATTCGAAATGACTTCTCCATGCATTTTATGCATTGGTAAAAGCACTATGATGAAAAGTGTGATATGTTTTCAGGTATCTCCTATACTAATAGAGCCACATGCTCACCGGTTTGCCACATGATGTAGGCCTATGGACTGAACAAGAAACCACCAAAAATTTTAACCAGTCATCGTTCTCACAACACTGAGGACCAGTCATTCGAAATTACTTCTCCAGTCATTTTATGCATTGGTAAAAGCACTATGATGAAAAGTGTGATATATTTTCAGGTATCTCCTATACTAATAGAGCCACATGCTCACCGGTTTGCCACATGATGTAGGCATATGGACTGAACAAGAAACCACCAAAAATTTTAACCAGTCATCGTTCTCACAACACTGAGGACCAGTCATTCGAAATGACTTCTCCATGCATTTTATGCATTGGTAAAAGCACTATGATGAAAAGTGTGATATGTTTTCAGGTATCTCCTATACTAATAGAGCCACATGCTCACCGGTTTGCCACATGATTGTAGGCCTATGGACTGAACAAGAAACCACCAAAAATTTTAACCAGTCATCGTTCTCACAACACTGAGGACCAGTCATTCGAAATGACTTCTTCATGCATTTTATGCATTGGTAAAAGCACTATGATGAAAAGTGTGATATGTTTTCAGGTATCTCCTATACTAATAGAGCCACATGCTCACCGGTTTGCCACATGATGTAGGCCTATGGACTGAACAAGAAACCACCAAAAATTTTAACCAGTCATCGTTCTCACAACACTGAGGACCAGTCATTCGAAATGACTTCTCCATGCATTTTATGCATTGGTAAAAGCACTATGATGAAAAGTGTGATATGTTTTCAGGTATCTCCTATACTAATAGAGCCACATGCTCACCAGTTTGCCACATGATGTAGGCCTATGGACTGAACAAGAAACCACCAAAAATTTTAACCAGTCATCGTTCTCACAACACTGAGGACCAGTCATTCGAAATGACTTCTCCATGCATTTTATGCATTGGTAAAAGCACTATGATGAAAAGTGTGATATGTTTTCAGGTATCTCCTATACTAATAGAGCCACATGCTCACCGGTTTGCCACATGATGTAGGCCTATGGACTGAACAAGAAACCACCAAAAATTTTAACCAGTCATCGTTCTCACAACACTGAGGACCAGTCATTCGAAATGACTTCTCCATGCATTTTATGCATTGGTAAAAGCACTATGATTGAAAAGTGTGATATGTTTTCAGGTATCTCCTATACTAATAGAGCCACATGTTCACCGGTTTGCCACATGATGTAGGCCTATGGACTGAACAAGAAACCACCAAAAATTTTAACCAGTCATCGTTCTCACAACACTGAGGACCAGTCATTCGAAATGACTTCTCCATGCATTTTATGCATTGGTAAAAGCACTATAATGAAAAGTGTGATATGTTTTCAGGTATCTCCTATACTAATAGAGCCACATGCTCACTGGTTTGCCTCATGATGTAGGCCTATGGACTGAACAAGAAACCACCAAAAAATTTTAACCAGTCATCGTTCTCACAACACTGAGGACCAGTCATTCGAAATGACTTCTCCATGCATTTTATGCATTGGTAAAAGCACTATGATGAAAAGTGTGATATGTTTTCAGGTATCTCCTATACTAATAGAGCCACATGCTCACCGGTTTGCCACATGATGTAGGCCTATGGACTGAACAAGAAACCACCAAAAATTTTAACCAGTCATCGTTCTCACAACACTGAGGACCAGTCATTCGAAATGACTTCTCCATGCATTTTATGCATTGGTAAAAGCACTATGATGAAAAGTGTGATATGTTTTCAGGTATCTCCTATACTAATAGAGCCACATGCTCACCGGTTTGCCACATGATGTAGGCCTATGGACTGAACAAGAAACCACCAAAAATTTTAACCAGTCATCGTTCTCACAACACTGAGGACCAGTCATTCGAAATGACTTCTCCATGCATTTTATGCATTGGTAAAAGCACTATGATGAAAAGTGTGATATGTTTTCAGGTATCTCCTATACTAATAGAGCCACATGCTCACCAGTTTGCCACATGATGTAGGCCTATGGACTGAACAAGAAACCACCAAAAATTTTAACCAGTCATCGTTCTCACAACACTGAGGACCAGTCATTCGAAATGACTTCTCCATGCATTTTATGCATTGGTAAAAGCACTATGATGAAAAGTGTGATATGTTTTCAGGTATCTCCTATACTAATAGAGCCACATGCTCACCGGTTTGCCACATGATGTAGGCCTATGGACTGAACAAGAAACCACCAAAAATTTTAACCAGTCATCGTTCTCACAACACTGAGGACCAGTCATTCGAAATGACTTCTCCATGCATTTTATGCATTGGTAAAAGCACTATGATGAAAAGTGTGATATGTTTTCAGGTATCTCCTATACTAATAGAGCCACATGCTCACCGGTTTGCCACATGATTGTAGGCCTATGGACTGAACAAGAAACCACCAAAAATTTTAACCAGTCATCGTTCTCACAACACTGAGGACCAGTCATTCGAAATGACTTCTCCATGCATTTTATGCATTGGTAAAAGCACTATGATGAAAAGTGTGATATGTTTTCAGGTATCTCCTATACTAATAGAGCCACATGCTCACCGGTTTGCCACATGATGTAGGCCTATGGACTGAACAAGAAACCACCAAAAATTTTAACCAGTCATCGTTCTCACAACACTGAGGACCAGTCATTCGAAATGACTTCTCCATGCATTTTATGCATTGGTAAAAGCACTATGATGAAAAGTGTGATATGTTTTCAGGTATCTGCTATACTAATAGAGCCACATGCTCACCAGTTTGCCACATGATGTAGGCCTATGGACTGAACAAGAAACCACCAAAAATTTTAACCAGTCATCGTTCTCACAACACTGAGGACCAGTCATTCGAAATGACTTCTCCATGCATTTTATGCATTGGTAAAAGCACTATGATGAAAAGTGTGATATGTTTTCAGGTATCTCCTATACTAATAGAGCCACATGCTCACCGGTTTGCCACATGATGTAGGCCTATGGACTGAACAAGAAACCACCAAAAATTTTAACCAGTCATCGTTCTCACAACACTGAGGACCAGTCATTCGAAATGACTTCTCCATGCATTTTATGCATTGGTAAAAGCACTATGATTGAAAAGTGTGATATGTTTTCAGGTATCTCCTATACTAATAGAGCCACATGTTCACCGGTTTGCCACATGATGTAGGCCTATGGACTGAACAAGAAACCACCAAAAATTTTAACCAGTCATCGTTCTCACAACACTGAGGACCAGTCATTCGAAATGACTTCTCCATGCATTTTATGCATTGGTAAAAGCACTATAATGAAAAGTGTGATATGTTTTCAGGTATCTCCTATACTAATAGAGCCACATGCTCACTGGTTTGCCTCATGATGTAGGCCTATGGACTGAACAAGAAACCACCAAAAATTTTAACCAGTCATCGTTCTCACAACACTGAGGACCAGTCATTCGAAATGACTTCTCCATGCATTTTATGCATTGGTAAAAGCACTATGATGAAAAGTGTGATATGTTTTCAGGTATCTCCTATACTAATAGAGCCACATGCTCACCGGTTTGCCACATGATGTAGGCCTATGGACTGAACAAGAAACCACCAAAAATTTTAACCAGTCATCGTTCTCACAACACTGAGGACCAGTCATTCGAAATGACTTCTCCATGCATTTTATGCATTGGTAAAAGCACTATGATGAAAAGTGTGATATGTTTTCAGGTATCTCCTATACTAATACAGCCACATGCTCACCGGTTTGCCACATGATGTAGGCCTATGGACTGAACAAGAAACCACCAAAAATTTTAACCAGTCATCGTTCTCACAACACTGAGGACCAGTCATTCGAAATGACTTCTCCATGCATTTTATGCATTGGTAAAAGCACTATGATGAAAAGTGTGATATGTTTTCAGGTATCTCCTATACTAATAGAGCCACATGCTCACCAGTTTGCCACATGATGTAGGCCTATGGACTGAACAAGAAACCACCAAAAATTTTAACCAGTCATCGTTCTCACAACACTGAGGACCAGTCATTCGAAATGACTTCTCCATGCATTTTATGCATTGGTAAAAGCACTATGATGAAAAGTGTGATATGTTTTCAGGTATCTCCTATACTAATAGAGCCACATGCTCACCGGTTTGCCACATGATGTAGGCCTATGGACTGAACAAGAAACCACCAAAAATTTTAACCAGTCATCGTTCTCACAACACTGAGGACCAGTCATTCGAAATGACTTCTCCATGCATTTTATGCATTGGTAAAAGCACTATGATTGAAAAGTGTGATATGTTTTCAGGTATCTCCTATACTAATAGAGCCACATGTTCACCGGTTTGCCACATGATGTAGGCCTATGGACTGAACAAGAAACCACCAAAAATTTTAACCAGTCATCGTTCTCACAACACTGAGGACCAGTCATTCGAAATGACTTCTCCATGCATTTTATGCATTGGTAAAAGCACTATAATGAAAAGTGTGATATGTTTTCAGGTATCTCCTATACTAATAGAGCCACATGCTCACTGGTTTGCCTCATGATGTAGGCCTATGGACTGGACAAAAAACCACCAAAAATTTTAACCAGTCATCGTTCTCACAACACTGAGGACCAGTCATTCGAAATGACTTCTCCATGCATTTTATACATTGGTAAAAGCACTATGATGAAAAGTGTGATATGTTTTTAGGTATCTCCTATACTAATAGAGCCACATGCTCACCGGTTTGCCACATGATGTAGGCCTATGGACTGAACAAGAAACCACCAAAAATTTTAACCAGTCATCGTTCTCACAACACTGAGGACCAGTCATTCGAAATGACTTCTCCATGCATTTTATGCATTGGTAAAAGCACTATGATGAAAAGTGTGATATGTTTTCAGGTATCTCCTATACTAATAGAGCCACATGCTCACCGGTTTGCCACATGATGTAGGCCTATGGACTGAACAAGAAACCACCAAAAATTTTAACCAGTCATCGTTCTCACAACACTGAGGACCAGTCATTCGAAATTACTTCTCCAGTCATTTTATGCATTGGTAAAAGCACTATGATGAAAAGTGTGATATATTTTCAGGTATCTCCTATACTAATAGAGCCACATGCTCACCGGTTTGCCACATGATGTAGGCATATGGACTGAACAAGAAACCACCAAAAATTTTAACCAGTCATCGTTCTCACAACACTGAGGACCAGTCATTCGAAATGACTTCTCCATGCATTTTATGCATTGGTAAAAGCACTATGATGAAAAGTGTGATATGTTTTCAGGTATCTCCTATACTAATAGAGCCACATGCTCACCGGTTTGCCACATGATTGTAGGCCTATGGACTGAACAAGAAACCACCAAAAATTTTAACCAGTCATCGTTCTCACAACACTGAGGACCAGTCATTCGAAATGACTTCTCCATGCATTTTATGCATTGGTAAAAGCACTATGATGAAAAGTGTGATATGTTTTCAGGTATCTCCTATACTAATAGAGCCACATGCTCACCGGTTTGCCACATGATGTAGGCCTATGGACTGAACAAGAAACCACCAAAAATTTTAACCAGTCATCGTTCTCACAACACTGAGGACCAGTCATTCGAAATGACTTCTCCATGCATTTTATGCATTGGTAAAAGCACTATGATGAAAAGTGTGATATGTTTTCAGGTATCTCCTATACTAATAGAGCCACATGCTCACCAGTTTGCCACATGATGTAGGCCTATGGACTGAACAAGAAACCACCAAAAATTTTAACCAGTCATCGTTCTCACAACACTGAGGACCAGTCATTCGAAATGACTTCTCCATGCATTTTATGCATTGGTAAAAGCACTATGATGAAAAGTGTGATATGTTTTCAGGTATCTCCTATACTAATAGAGCCACATGCTCACCGGTTTGCCACATGATGTAGGCCTATGGACTGAACAAGAAACCACCAAAAATTTTAACCAGTCATCGTTCTCACAACACTGAGGACCAGTCATTCGAAATGACTTCTCCATGCATTTTATGCATTGGTAAAAGCACTATGATTGAAAAGTGTGATATGTTTTCAGGTATCTCCTATACTAATAGAGCCACATGTTCACCGGTTTGCCACATGATGTAGGCCTATGGACTGAACAAGAAACCACCAAAAATTTTAACCAGTCATCGTTCTCACAACACTGAGGACCAGTCATTCGAAATGACTTCTCCATGCATTTTATGCATTGGTAAAAGCACTATAATGAAAAGTGTGATATGTTTTCAGGTATCTCCTATACTAATAGAGCCACATGCTCACTGGTTTGCCTCATGATGTAGGCCTATGGACTGAACAAGAAACCACCAAAAATTTTAACCAGTCATCGTTCTCACAACACTGAGGACCAGTCATTCGAAATGACTTCTCCATGCATTTTATGCATTGGTAAAAGCACTATGATGAAAAGTGTGATATGTTTTCAGGTATCTCCTATACTAATAGAGCCACATGCTCACCGGTTTGCCACATGATGTAGGCCTATGGACTGAACAAGAAACCACCAAAAATTTTAACCAGTCATCGTTCTCACAACACTGAGGACCAGTCATTCGAAATGACTTCTCCATGCATTTTATGCATTGGTAAAAGCACTATGATGAAAAGTGTGATATGTTTTCAGGTATCTCCTATACTAATAGAGCCACATGCTCACCGGTTTGCCACATGATGTAGGCCTATGGACTGAACAAGAAACCACCAAAAATTTTAACCAGTCATCGTTCTCACAACACTGAGGACCAGTCATTCGAAATGACTTCTCCATGCATTTTATGCATTGGTAAAAGCACTATGATGAAAAGTGTGATATGTTTTCAGGTATCTCCTATACTAATAGAGCCACATGCTCACCAGTTTGCCACATGATGTAGGCCTATGGACTGAACAAGAAACCACCAAAAATTTTAACCAGTCATCGTTCTCACAACACTGAGGACCAGTCATTCGAAATGACTTCTCCATGCATTTTATGCATTGGTAAAAGCACTATGATGAAAAGTGTGATATGTTTTCAGGTATCTCCTATACTAATAGAGCCACATGCTCACCGGTTTGCCACATGATGTAGGCCTATGGACTGAACAAGAAACCACCAAAAATTTTAACAAGTCATCGTTCTCACAACACTGAGGACCAGTCATTCGAAATGACTTCTCCATGCATTTTATGCATTGGTAAAAGCACTATGATTGAAAAGTGTGATATGTTTTCAGGTATCTCCTATACTAATAGAGCCACATGTTCACCGGTTTGCCACATGATGTAGGCCTATGGACTGAACAAGAAACCACCAAAAATTTTAACCAGTCATCGTTCTCACAACACTGAGGACCAGTCATTCGAAATGACTTCTCCATGCATTTTATGCATTGGTAAAAGCACTATAATGAAAAGTGTGATATGTTTTCAGGTATCTCCTATACTAATAGAGCCACATACTCACTGGTTTGCCTCATGATGTAGGCCTATGGACTGGACAAAAAACCACCAAAAATTTTAACCAGTCATCGTTCTCACAACACTGAGGACCAGTCATTCGAAATGACTTCTCCATGCATTTTATGCATTGGTAAAAGCACTATGATGAAAAGTGTGATATGTTTTCAGGTATCTCCTATACTAATAGAGCCACATGCTCACCGGTTTGCCACATGATGTAGGCCTATGGACTGAACAAGAAACCACCAAAAATTTTAACCAGTCATCGTTCTCACAACACTGAGGACCAGTCATTCGAAATGACTTCTCCATGCATTTTATGCATTGGTAAAAGCACTATGATGAAAAGTGTGATATGTTTTCAGGTATCTCCTATACTAATAGAGCCACATGCTCACCGGTTTGCCACATGATGTAGGCCTATGGACTGAACAAGAAACCACCAAAAATTTTAACCAGTCATCGTTCTCACAACACTGAGGACCAGTCATTCGAAATGACTTCTCCATGCATTTTATGCATTGGTAAAAGCACTATGATGAAAAGTGTGATATGTTTTCAGGTTTCTCCTATACTAATAGAGCCACATGCTCACCGGTTTGCCACATGATGTAGGCCTATGGACTGAACAAGAAACCACCAAAAATTTTAACCAGTCATCGTTCTCACAACACTGAGGACCAGTCATTCGAAATGACTTCTCCATGCATTTTATGCATTGGTAAAAGCACTATGATGAAAAGTGTGATATGTTTTCAGGTATCTCCTATACTAATAGAGCCACATGCTCACCGGTTTGCCACATGATGTAGGCCTATGGACTGAACAAGAAACCACCAAATATTTTAACAAGTCATCGTTCTCACAACACTGAGGACCAGTCATTGGAAATGACTTCTCCATGCATTTTATGCATTGGTAAAAGCACTATGATGAAAAGTGTGGTATGTTTTCAGGTATCTCCTATACTAATAGAGCCACATGCTCACCGGTTTGCCACATGATGAAGGCCTATGGACTGAACAAGAAACCACCAAAAATTTTAACCAGTCATCGTTCTCACAACACTGAGGACCAGTCATTCGAAATGACTTCTCCATGCATTTTATGCATTGGTAAAAGCACTATGATGAAAAGTGTGATATGTTTTCAGGTATCTCCTATACTAATAGAGCCACATGCTCACCGTTTTGCCACATGATGTAGGCCTATGGACTGAACAAGAAACCACCAAAAATTTTAACCAGTCATCGTTCTCACAACACTGAGGACCATTTATTCGAAATGACTTCTCCATGCATTTTATGCATTGGTAAAAGCACTATGATGAAAAGTGTGATATGTTTTCAGGTATCTCCTATACTAATAGAGCCACATGCTCACCGGTTTGCCACATGATGTAGGCCTATGGACTGAACAAGAAACCACCAAAAATTTTAACCAGTCATCGTTCTCACAACACTGAGGACCAGTCATTCGAAATGACTACTCCATGCATTTTATGCATTGGTAAAAGCACTATGATGAAAAGTGTGATATGTTTTCAGGTATCTCCTATACTAATAGAGCCACATGTTCACCGGTTTGCCACATGATGTAGGCCTATGGACTGAACAAGAAACCACCAAAAATTTTAACCAGTCATCGTTCTCACAACACTGAGGACCAGTCATTCGAAATGACTTCTCCATGCATTTTATGCATTGGTAAAAGCACTATAATGAAAAGTGTGATATGTTTTCAGGTATCTCCTATACTAATAGAGCCACATGCTCACTGGTTTGCCTCATGATGTAGGCCTATGGACTGGACAAAAAACCACCAAAAATTTTAACCAGTCATCGTTCTCACAACACTGAGGACCAGTCATTCGAAATGACTTCTCCATGCATTTTATGCATTGGTAAAAGCACTATGATGAAAAGTGTGATATGTTTTCAGGTATCTCCTATACTAATAGAGCCACATGCTCACCGGTTTGCCACATGATGTAGGCCTATGGACTGAACAAGAAACCACCAAAAATTTTAACCAGTCATCGTTCTCACAACACTGAGGACCAGTCATTCGAAATGACTTCTCCATGCATTTTATGCATTGGTAAAAGCACTATGATGAAAAGTGTGATATGTTTTCAGGTATCTCCTATACTAATAGAGCCACATGCTCACCGGTTTGCCACATGATGTAGGCCTATGGACTGAACAAGAAACCACCAAAAATTTTAACCAGTCATCGTTCTCACAACACTGAGGACCAGTCATTCGAAATGACTTCTCCATGCATTTTATGCATTGGTAAAAGCACTATGATGAAAAGTGTGATATGTTTTCAGGTTTCTCCTATACTAATAGAGCCACATGCTCACCGGTTTGCCACATGATGTAGGCCTATGGACTGAACAAGAAACCACCAAAAATTTTAACCAGTCATCGTTCTCACAACACTGAGGACCAGTCATTCGAAATGACTTCTCCATGCATTTTATGCATTGGTAAAAGCACTATGATGAAAAGTGTGATATGTTTTCAGGTATCTCCTATACTAATAGAGCCACATGCTCACCGGTTTGCCACATGATGTAGGCCTATGGACTGAACAAGAAACCACCAAATATTTTAACAAGTCATCGTTCTCACAACACTGAGGACCAGTCATTGGAAATGACTTCTCCATGCATTTTATGCATTGGTAAAAGCACTATGATGAAAAGTGTGGTATGTTTTCAGGTATCTCCTATACTAATAGAGCCACATGCTCACCGGTTTGCCACATGATGAAGGCCTATGGACTGAACAAGAAACCACCAAAAATTTTAACCAGTCATCGTTCTCACAACACTGAGGACCAGTCATTCGAAATGACTTCTCCATGCATTTTATGCATTGGTAAAAGCACTATGATGAAAAGTGTGATATGTTTTCAGGTATCTCCTATACTAATAGAGCCACATGCTCACCGTTTTGCCACATGATGTAGGCCTATGGACTGAACAAGAAACCACCAAAAATTTTAACCAGTCATCGTTCTCACAACACTGAGGACCATTCATTCGAAATGACTTCTCCATGCATTTTATGCATTGGTAAAAGCACTATGATGAAAAGTGTGATATGTTTTCAGGTATCTCCTATACTAATAGAGCCACATGCTCACCGGTTTGCCACATGATGTAGGCCTATGGACTGAACAAGAAACCACCAAAAATTTTAACCAGTCATCGTTCTCACAACACTGAGGACCAGTCATTCGAAATGACTTCTCCATGCATTTTATGCATTGGTAAAAGCACTATGATGAAAAGTGTGATATGTTTTCAGGTATCTCCTATACTAATAGAGCCACATGCTCACCGGTTTGCCACATGATGTAGGCCTATGGACTGAACAAGAAACCACCAAAAATTTTAACCAGTCATCGTTCTCACAACACTGAGGACCAGTCATTCGAAATGACTTCTCCATGCATTTTATGCATTGGTAAAAGCACTATGATGAAAAGTGTGATATGTTTTCAGGTATCTCCTATACTAATAGAGCCACATGCTCACCGGTTTGCCACATGATGTAGGCCTATGGACTGAACAAGAAACCACCAAAAATTTTAACCAGTCATCGTTCTCACAACACTGAGGACCAGTCATTCGAAATGACTTCTCCATGCATTTTATGCATTGGTAAAAGCACTATGATGAAAAGTGTGATATGTTTTCAGGTATCTCCTATACTAATAGAGCCACATGCTCACCAGATTGCCACATGATGTAGGCCTATGGACTGAACAAGAAACCACCAAAAATTTTAACCAGTCATCGTTCTCACAACACTGAGGACCAGTCATTCGAAATGACTTCTCCATGCATTTTATGCATTGGTAAAAGCACTATGATGAAAAGTGTGATATGTTTTCAGGTATCTCCTATACTAATAGAGCCACATGCTCACCGGTTTGCCACATGATGTAGGCCTATGGACTGAACAAGAAACCACCAAAAATTTTAACCAGTCATCGTTCTCACAACACTGAGGTCCAGTCATTCGAAATGACTTCTCCATGCATTTTATGCATTGGTAAAAGCACTATGATTGAAAAGTGTGATATGTTTTCAGGTATCTCCTATACTAATAGAGCCACATGTTCACCGGTTTGCCACATGATGTAGGCCTATGGACTGAACAAGAAACCACCAAAAATTTTAACCAGTCATCGTTCTCGCAACACTGAGGACCAGTCATTCGAAATGACTTCTCCATGCATTTTATGCATTGGTAAAAGCACTATGATGAAAAGTGTGATATGTTTTCAGGTATCTCCTATACTAATAGAGCCACATTCTCACCGGTTTGCCACATGATGTAGGCCTATGGACTGAACAAGAAACCACCAAAAATTCTAACCAGTCATCGTTCTCACAACACTGAGGACCAGTCATTCGAAATGACTTCTCCATGCATTTTATGCATTGGTAAAAGCACTATGATGAAAAGTGTGATATGTTATCAGGTATCTCCTATACTAATAGAGCCACATGCTCACCGGTTTGCCACATGATGTAGGCCTATGGACTGAACAAGAAACCACCAAAAATTTTAACCAGTCATCGTTCTCACAACACTGAGGACCAGTCATTCGAAATGACTTCTCCATGCATTTTATGCATTGGTAAAAGCACTATGATGAAAAGTGTGATATGTTTTCAGGTATCTCCTATACTAATAGAGCCACATGCTCACCAGTTTGCCACATGATGTAGGCCTATGGACTGAACAAGAAACCACCAAACATTTTAACCAGTCATCGTTCTCACAACACTGAGGACCAGTCATTCGAAATGACTTCTCCATGCATTTTATGCATTGGTAAAAGCACTATGATTGAAAAGTGTGATATGTTTTCAGGTATCTCCTATACTAATAGAGCCACATGTTCACAGGTTTGCCACATGATGTAGGCCTATGGACTGAACAAGAAAACACCAAAAATTTTAACCAGTCATCGTTCTCACAACACTGAGGACCAGTCTTTCGAAATGACTTCTCCATGCATTTTATGCATTGGTAAAAGCACTATGATGAAAAGTGTGATATGTTTTCAGGTATCTCCTATA
Source organism: Ranitomeya imitator (assembly GCF_032444005.1). Classification (NCBI taxonomy): domain Eukaryota; kingdom Metazoa; phylum Chordata; class Amphibia; order Anura; family Dendrobatidae; genus Ranitomeya; species Ranitomeya imitator. The sequence continues at coordinate 40,699 of NW_027193512.1, read as the reverse complement.
CTAATAGAGCCACATGCTCACCGGTTTGCCACATGATGTAGGCCTATGGACTGAACAAGAAACCACCAAAATTTTAACCAGTCATCGTTCTCACAACACTGAGGACCAGTCTTTCGAAATGACTTCTCCATGCATTTTATGCATTGGTAAAAGCACTATGATGAAAAGTGTGATATGTTTTCAGGTATTTCCTATACTAATAGAGCCACATGATCACCGGTTTGCCACATGATGTAGGCCTATGGACTGAACAAGAAACCACCAAAAATTTTAACCAGTCATCGTTCTCATAACACTGAGGACCAGTCATTCGAAATGACTTCTCCAGTCATTTTATGCATTGGTAAAAGCACTATGATGAAAAGTGTGATATATTTTCAGGTATCTCCTATACTAATAGAGCCACATGCTCACCGGTTTGCCACATGATGTAGGCCTATGGACTGAACAAGAAACCACCAAAAATTTTAACCAGTCATTGTTCTCACAACACTGAGGACCAGTCATTCGAAATGACTTCTCCATGCATTTTATGCATTGGTAAAAGCACTATGATGAAAAGTGTGATATGTTTTCAGGTATCTCCTATACTAATAGAGCCACATGCTCACCGGTTTGCCACATGATGTAGGCCTATGGACTGAACAAGAAACCACCAAAAATTTTAACCAGTCATCGTTCTCACAACACTGAGGACCAGTCATTCGAAATGACTTCTCCATGCATTTTATGCATTGGTAAAAGCACTATGATGAAAAGTGTGATATGTTTTCAGGTATCTCCTATACTAATAGAGCCACATGCTCACCGGTTTGCCACATGATGTAGGCCTATGGACTGAACAAGAAACCACCAAAAATTTTAACCAGTCATCGTTCTCACAACACTGAGGACCAGTCATTCGAAATGACTTCTCCATGCATTTTATGCATTGGTAAAAGCACTATGATGAAAAGTGTGATATGTTTTCAGGTTTCTCCTATACTAATAGAGCCACATGCTCACCGGTTTGCCACATGATGTAGGCCTATGGACTGAACAAGAAACCACCAAAAATTTTAACCAGTCATCGTTCTCACAACACTGAGGACCAGTCATTCGAAATGACTTCTCCATGCATTTTATGCATTGGTAAAAGCACTATGATGAAAAGTGTGATATGTTTTCAGGTATCTCCTATACTAATAGAGCCACATGCTCACCGGTTTGCCACATGATGTAGGCCTATGGACTGAACAAGAAACCACCAAATATTTTAACCAGTCATCGTTCTCACAACACTGAGGACCAGTCATTTCAAATGACTTCTCCATGCATTTTATGCATTGGTAAAAGCACTATGATGAAAAGTGTGGTATGTTTTCAGGTATCTCCTATACTAATAGAGCCACATGCTCACCGGTTTGCCACATGATGTAGGCCTATGGACTGAACAAGAAACCACCAAAAATTTTAACCAGTCATCGTTCTCACAACACTGAGGACCAGTCATTCGAAATGACTTCTCCATGCATTTTATGCATTGGTAAAAGCACTATGATGAAAAGTGTGATATGTTTTCAGGTATCTCCTATACTAATAGAGCCACATGCTCACCGTTTTGCCACATGATGTAGGCCTATGGACTGAACAAGAAACCACCAAAAATTTTAACCAGTCATCGTTCTCACAACACTGAGGACCATTCATTCGAAATGACTTCTCCATGCATTTTATGCATTGGTAAAAGCACTATGATGAAACGTGTGATATGTTTTCAGGTATCTCCTATACTAATAGAGCCACATGCTCACCGGTTTGCCACATGATGTAGGCCTATGGACTGAACAAGAAACCACCAAAAATTTTAACCAGTCATCGTTCTCACAACACTGAGGACCAGTCATTCGAAATGACTTCTCCATGCATTTTATGCATTGGTAAAAGCACTATGATGAAAAGTGTGATATGTTTTCAGGTATCTCCTATACTAATAGAGCCACATGCTCACCAGTTTGCCACATGATGTAGGCCTATGGACTGAACAAGAAACCACCAAAAATTTTAACCAGTCATCGTTCTCACAACACTGAGGACCAGTCATTCGAAATGACTTCTCCATGCATTTTATGCATTGGTAAAAGCACTATGATGAAAAGTGTGATATGTTTTCAGGTATCTCCTATACTAATAGAGCCACATGCTCACCGGTTTGCCACATGATGTAGGCCTATGGACTGAACAAGAAACCACCAAAAATTTTAACCAGTCATCGTTCTCACAACACTGAGGACCAGTCATTCGAAATGACTTCTCCATGCATTTTATGCATTGGTAAAAGCACTATGATTGAAAAGTGTGATATGTTTTCAGGTATCTCCTATACTAATAGAGCCACATGTTCACCGGTTTGCCACATGATGTAGGCCTATGGACTGAACAAGAAACCACCAAAAATTTTAACCAGTCATCGTTCTCGCAACACTGAGGACCAGTCATTCGAAATGACTTCTCCATGCATTTTATGCATTGGTAAAAGCACTATGATGAAAAGTGTGATATGTTTTCAGGTATCTCCTATACTAATAGAGCCACATGCTCACCGGTTTGCCACATGATGTAGGCCTATGGACTGAACAAGAAACCACCAAAAATTCTAACCAGTCATCGTTCTCACAACACTGAGGACCAGTCATTCGAAATGACTTCTCCATGCATTTTATGCATTGGTAAAAGCACTATGATGAAAAGTGTGATATGTTTTCAGGTATCTCCTATACTAATAGAGCCACATGCTCACCGGTTTGCCACATGATGTAGGCCTATGGACTGAACAAGAAACCACCAAAAATTTTAACCAGTCATCGTTCTCACAACACTGAGGACCAGTCATTCGAAATGACTTCTCCATGCATTTTATGCATTGGTAAAAGCACTATGATGAAAAGTGTGATATGTTTTCAGGTATCTCCTATACTAATAGAGCCACATGCTCACCAGTTTGCCACATGATGTAGGCCTATGGACTGAACAAGAAACCACCAAAAATTTTAACCAGTCATCGTTCTCACAACACTGAGGACCAGTCATTCGAAATGACTTCTCCATGCATTTTATGCATTGGTAAAAGCACTATGATGAAAAGTGTGATATGTTTTCAGGTATCTCCTATACTAATAGAGCCACATGCTCACCGGTTTGCCACATGATGTAGGCCTATGGACTGAACAAGAAACCACCAAAAATTTTAACCAGTCATCGTTCTCACAACACTGAGGACCAGTCATTCGAAATGACTTCTCCATGCATTTTATGCATTGGTAAAAGCACTATGATGAAAAGTGTGATATGTTTTCAGGTATCTCCTATACTAATAGAGCCACATGCTCACCGGTTTGCCACATGATGTAGGCCTATGGACTGAACAAGAAACCACCAAAAATTTTAACCAGTCATCGTTCTCACAACACTGAGGACCAGTCATTCGAAATGACTTCTCCATGCATTTTATGCATTGGTAAAAGCACTATGATGAAAAGTGTGATATGTTTTCAGGTTTCTCCTATACTAATAGAGCCACATGCTCACCGGTTTGCCACATGATGTAGGCCTATGGACTGAACAAGAAACCACCAAAAATTTTAACCAGTCATCGTTCTCACAACACTGAGGACCAGTCATTTGAAATGACTTCTCCATGCATTTTATGCATTGGTAAAAGCACTATGATGAAAAGTGTGGTATGTTTTCAGGTATCTCCTATACTAATAGAGCCACATGCTCACCGGTTTGCCACATGATGTAGGCCTATGGACTGAACAAGAAACCACCAAAAATTTTAACCAGTCATCGTTCTCACAACACTGAGGACCAGTCATTCGAAATGACTTCTCCATGCATTTTATGCATTGGTAAAAGCACTATGATGAAAAGTGTGATATGTTTTCAGGTATCTCCTATACTAATAGAGCCACATGCTCACCGTTTTGCCACATGATGTAGGCCTATGGACTGAACAAGAAACCACCAAAAATTTTAACCAGTCATCGTTCTCACAACACTGAGGACCATTCATTCGAAATGACTTCTCCATGCATTTTATGCATTGGTAAAAGCACTATGATGAAAAGTGTGATATGTTTTCAGGTATCTCCTATACTAATAGAGCCACATGCTCACCGGTTTGCCACATGATGTAGGCCTATGGACTGAACAAGAAACCACCAAAAATTTTAACCAGTCATCGTTCTCACAACACTGAGGACCAGTCATTCGAAATGACTTCTCCATGCATTTTATGCATTGGTAAAAGCACTATGATGAAAAGTGTGATATGTTTTCAGGTATCTCCTATACTAATAGAGCCACATGCTCACCAGTTTGCCACATGATGTAGGCCTATGGACTGAACAAGAAACCACCAAAAATTTTAACCAGTCATCGTTCTCACAACACTGAGGACCAGTCATTCGAAATGACTTCTCCATGCATTTTATGCATTGGTAAAAGCACTATGATGAAAAGTGTGATATGTTTTCAGGTATCTCCTATACTAATAGAGCCACATGCTCACCGGTTTGCCACATGATGTAGGCCTATGGACTGAACAAGAAACCACCAAAAATTTTAACCAGTCATCGTTCTCACAACACTGAGGACCAGTCATTCGAAATGACTTCTCCATGCATTTTATGCATTGGTAAAAGCACTATGATTGAAAAGTGTGATATGTTTTCAGGTATCTCCTATACTAATAGAGCCACATGTTCACCGGTTTGCCACATGATGTAGGCTTATGGACTGAACAAGAAACCACCAAAAATTTTAACCAGTCATCGTTCTCGCAACACTGAGGACCAGTCATTCGAAATGACTTCTCCATGCATTTTATACATTGGTAAAAGCACTATGATGAAAAGTGTGATATGTTTTCAGGTATCTCCTATATTAATAGAGCCACATGCTCACCGGTTTGCCACATGATGTAGGCCTATGGACTGAACAAGAAACCACCAAAAATTTTAACCAGTCATCGTTCTCACAACACTGAGGACCAGTCATTCAAAATGACTTCTCCATGCATTTTATGCATTGCTAAAAGCACTATGATGAAAAGTGTGATATGTTTTCAGGTATCTCCTATACTAATAGAGCCACATGCTCACCGGTTTGCCACATGATGTAGGCCTATGGACTGAACAAGAAACCACCAAAAATTTTAACCAGTCATCGTTCTCACAACACTGAGGACCAGTCATTCGAAATGACTTCTCCATGCATTTTATGCATTGGTAAAAGCACTATGATGAAAAGTGTGATATGTTTTCAGGTTTCTCCTATACTAATAGAGCCACATGCTCACCGGTTTGCCACATGATGTAGGCCTATGGACTGAACAAGAAACCACCAAAAATTTTAACCAGTCATCGTTCTCACAACACTGAGGACCAGTCATTCGAAATGACTTCTCCATGCATTTTATGCATTGGTAAAAGCACTATGATGAAAAGTGTGATATGTTTTCAGGTATCTCCTATACTAATAGAGCCACATGCTCACCGGTTTGCCACATGATGTAGGCCTATGGACTGAACAAGAAACCACCAAATATTTTAACCAGTCATCGTTCTCACAACACTGAGGACCAGTCATTTGAAATGACTTCTCCATGCATTTTATGCATTGGTAAAAGCACTATGATGAAAAGTGTGGTATGTTTTCAGGTATCTCCTATACTAATAGAGCCACATGCTCACCGGTTTGCCACATGATGTAGGCCTATGGACTGAACAAGAAACCACCAAAAATTTTAACCAGTCATCGTTCTCAAAACACTGAGGACCAGTCGTTCGAAATGACTTCTCCATGCATTTTATGCATTGGTAAAAGCACTATGATGAAAAGTGTGATATGTTTTCAGGTATCTCCTATACTAATAGAGCCACATGCTCACCATTTTGCCACATGATGTAGGCCTATGGACTGAACAAGAAACCACCAAAAATTTTAACCAGTCATCGTTCTCACAACACTGAGGACCATTCATTCGAAATGACTTCTCCAAGCATTTTATGCATTGGTAAAAGCACTATGATGAAAAGTGTGATATGTTTTCAGGTATCTCCTATACTAATAGAGCCACATGCTCACCGGTTTGCCACATGATGTAGGCCTATGGACTGAACAAGAAACCACCAAAAATTTTAACCAGTCATCGTTCTCACAACACTGAGGACCAGTCATTCGAAATGACTTCTCCATGCATTTTATGCATTGGTAAAAGCACTATGATGAAAAGTGTGATATGTTTTCAGGTATCTTCTATACTAATAGAGCCACATGCTCACCAGTTTGCCACATGATGTAGGCCTATGGACTGAACAAGAAACCACCAAAAATTTTAACCAGTCATCGTTCTCACAACACTGAGGACCAGTCATTCGAAATGACTTCTCCATGCATTTTATGCATTGGTAAAAGCACTATGATGAAAAGTGTGATATGTTTTCAGGTATCTCCTATACTAATAGAGCCACATGCTCACCGGTTTGCCACATGATGTAGGCCTATGGACTGAACAAGAAACCACCAAAAATTCTAACCAGTCATCGTTCTCACAACACTGAGGACCAGTCATTCGAAATGACTTCTCCATGCATTTTATGCATTGGTAAAAGCACTATGATGAAAAGTGTGATATGTTTTCAGGTATCTCCTATACTAATAGAGCCACATGCTCACCGGTTTGCCACATGATGTAGGCCTATGGACTGAACAAGAAACCACCAAAAATTTTAACCAGTCATCGTTCTCACAACACTGAGGACCAGTCATTCGAAATGACTTCTCCATGCATTTTATGCATTGGTAAAAGCACTATGATGAAAAGTGTGATATGTTTTCAGGTATCTCCTATACTAATAGAGCCACATGCTCACCAGTTTGCCACATGATGTAGGCCTATGGACTGAACAAGAAACCACCAAAAATTTTAACCAGTCATCGTTCTCACAACACTGAGGACCAGTCATTCGAAATGACTTCTCCATGCATTTTATGCATTGGTAAAAGCACTATGATGAAAAGTGTGATATGTTTTCAGGTATCTCCTATACTAATAGAGCCACATGCTCACCGGTTTGCCACATGATGTAGGCCTATGGACTGAACAAGAAACCACCAAAAATTTTAACCAGTCATCGTTCTCACAACACTGAGGACCAGTCATTCAAAATGACTTCTCCATGCATTTTATGCATTGGTAAAAGCACTATGATGAAAAGTGTGATATGTTTTCAGGTATCTCCTATACTAATAGAGCCACATGCTCACCGGTTTGCCACATGATGTAGGCCTATGGACTGAACAAGAAACCACCAAAAATTTTAACCAGTCATCGTTCTCACAACACTGAGGACCAGTCATTCGAAATGACGTCTCCATGCATTTTATGCATTGGTAAAAGCACTATGATGAAAAGTGTGATATGTTTTCAGGTTTCTCCTATACTAATAGAGCCACATGCTCACCGGTTTGCCACATGATGTAGGCCTATGGACTGAACAAGAAACCACCAAAAATTTTAACCAGTCATCGTTCTCACAACACTGAGGACCAGTCATTCGAAATGACTTCTCCATGCATTTTATGCATTGGTAAAAGCACTATGATGAAAAGTGTGATATGTTTTCAGGTATCTCCTATACTAATAGAGCCACATGCTCACCGGTTTGCCACATGATGTAGGCCTATGGACTGAACAAGAAACCACCAAATATTTTAACCAGTCATCGTTCTCACAACACTGAGGACCAGTCATTTGAAATGACTTCTCCATGCATTTTATGCATTGGTAAAAGCACTATGATGAAAAGTGTGGTATGTTTTCAGGTATCTCCTATACTAATAGAGCCACATGCTCACCGGTTTGCCACATGATGTAGGCCTATGGACTGAACAAGAAACCACCAAAAATTTTAACCAGTCATCGTTCTCACAACACTGAGGACCAGTCATTCGAAATGACTTCTCCATGCATTTTATGCATTGGTAAAAGCACTATGATGAAAAGTGTGATATGTTTTCAGGTATCTCCTATACTAATAGAGCCACATGCTCACCGTTTTGCCACATGATGTAGGCCTATGGACTGAACAAGAAACCACCAAAAATTTTAACCAGTCATCGTTCTCACAACACTGAGGACCATTCATTCGAAATGACTTCTCCATGCATTTTATGCATTGGTAAAAGCACTATGATGAAAAGTGTGATATGTTTTCAGGTATCTCCTATACTAATAGAGCCACATGCTCACCGGTTTGCCACATGATGTAGGCCTATGGACTGAACAAGAAACCACCAAAAATTTTAACCAGTCATCGTTCTCACAACACTGAGGACCAGTCATTCGAAATGACTTCTCCATGCATTTTATGCATTGGTAAAAGCACTATGATGAAAAGTGTGATATGTTTTCAGGTATCTTCTATACTTATAGAGCCACATGCTCACCAGTTTGCCACATGATGTAGGCCTATGGACTGAACAAGAAACCACCAAAAATTTTAACCAGTCATTGTTCTCACAACACTGAGGACCAGTCATTCGAAATGACTTCTCCATGCATTTTATGCATTGGTAAAAGCACTATGATGAAAAGTGTGATATGTTTTCAGGTATCTCCTATACTAATAGAGCCACATGCTCACCGGTTTGCCACATGATGTAGGCCTATGGACTGAACAAGAAACCACCAAAAATTTTAACCAGTCATCGTTCTCACAACACTGAGGACCAGTCATTCGAAATGATTTCTCCATGCATTTTATGCATTGGTAAAAGCACTATGATTGAAAAGTGTGATATGTTTTCAGGTATCTCCTATACTAATAGAGCCACATGTTCACCGGTTTGCCACATGATGTAGGCCTATGGACTGAACAAGAAACCACCAAAAATTTTAACCAGTCATCGTTCTCGCAACACTGAGGACCAGTCATTCGAAATGACTTCTCCATGCATTTTATGCATTGGTAAAAGCACTATGATGAAAAGTGTGATATGTTTTCAGGTATCTCCTATACTAATAGAGCCACATGCTCACCGGTTTGCCACATGATGTAGGCCTATGGACTGAACAAGAAACCACCAAAAATTCTAACCAGTCATCGTTCTCACAACACTGAGGACCAGTCATTCGAAATGACTTCTCCATGCATTTTATGCATTGGTAAAAGCACTATGATGAAAAGTGTGATATGTTTTCAGGTATCTCCTATACTAATAGAGCCACATGCTCACCGGTTTGCCACATGATGTAGGCCTATGGACTGAACAAGAAACCACCAAAAATTTTAACCAGTCATCGTTCTCACAACACTGAGGACCAGTCATTCGAAATGACTTCTCCATGCATTTTATGCATTGGTAAAAGCACTATGATGAAAAGTGTGATATGTTTTCAGGTATCTCCTATACTAATAGAGCCACATGCTCACCAGTTTGCCACATGATGTAGGCCTATGGACTGAACAAGAAGCCACCAAAAATTTTAACCAGTCATCGTTCTCACAACACTGAGGACCAGGCATTCGAAATGACTTCTCCATGCATTTTATGCATTGGTAAAAGCACTATGATTGAAAAGTGTGATATGTTTTCAGGTATCTCCTATACTAATAGAGCCACATGTTCACCGGTTTGCCACATGATGTAGGCCTATGGACTGAACAAGAAACCACCAAAAATTTTAACCAGTCATCGTTCTCACAACACTGAGGACCAGTCATTCGAAATGACTTCTCCATCCATTTTATGCATTGGTAAAAGCACTATGATGAAAAGTGTGATATGTTTTCAGGTATCTCCTATACTAATAGAGCCACATGCTCACCGGTTTGCCACATGATGTAGGCCTATGGACTGAACAAGAAACCACCAAAAATTCTAACCAGTCATCGTTCTCACAACACTGAGGACCAGTCATTCGAAATGACTTCTCCATGCATTTTATGCATTGGTAAAAGCACTATGATGAAAAGTGTGATATGTTTTCAGGTATCTCCTATACTAATAGAGCCACATGCTCACCGGTTTGCCACATGATGTAGGCCTATGGACTGAACAAGAAACCACCAAAAATTTTAACCAGTCATCGTTCTCACAACACTGAGGACCAGTCATTCGAAATGACTTCTCCATGCATTTTATGCATTGGTAAAAGCACTATGATGAAAAGTGTGATATGTTTTCAGGTATCTCCTATACTAATAGAGCCACATGCTCACCGGTTTGCCACATGATGTAGGCCTATGGACTGAACAAGAAACCACCAAAAATTCTAACCAGTCATCGTTCTCACAACACTGAGGACCAGTCATTCGAAATGACTTCTCCATGCATTTTATGCATTGGTAAAAGCACTATGATGAAAAGTGTGATATGTTTTCAGGTATCTCCTATACTAATAGAGCCACATGCTCACCGGTTTGCCACATGATGTAGGCCTATGGACTGAACAAGAAACCACCAAATATTTTAACCAGTCATCGTTCTCACAACACTGAGGACCAGTCATTTGAAATGACTTCTCCATGCATTTTATGCATTGGTAAAAGCACTATGATGAAAAGTGTGGTATGTTTTCAGGTATCTCCTATACTAATAGAGCCACATGCTCACCGGTTTGCCACATGATGTAGGCCTATGGACTGAACAAGAAACCACCAAAAATTTTAACCAGTCATCGTTCTCACAACACTGAGGACCAGTCATTCGAAATGACTTCTCCATGCATTTTATGCATTGGTAAAAGCACTATGATTGAAAAGTGTGATATGTTTTCAGGTATCTCCTATACTAATAGAGCCACATGTTCACCGGTTTGCCACATGATGTAGGCCTATGGACTGAACAAGAAACCACCAAAAATTTTAACCAGTCATCGTTCTCGCAACACTGAGGACCAGTCATTCGAAATGACTTCTCCATGCATTTTATGCATTGGTAAAAGCACTATGATGAAAAGTGTGATATGTTTTCAGGTATCTCCTATACTAATAGAGCCACATGCTCACCGGTTTGCCACATGATGTAGGCCTATGGACTGAACAAGAAACCACCAAAAATTCTAACCAGTCATCGTTCTCACAACACTGAGGACCAGTCATTCGAAATGACTTCTCCATGCATTTTATGCATTGGTAAAAGCACTATGATGAAAAGTGTGATATGTTTTCAGGTATCTCCTATACTAATAGAGCCACATGCTCACCGGTTTGCCACATGATGTAGGCCTATGGACTGAACAAGAAGCCACCAAAAATTTTAACCAGTCATCGTTCTCACAACACTGAGGACCAGGCATTCGAAATGACTTCTCCATGCATTTTATGCATTGGTAAAAGCACTATGATTGAAAAGTGTGATATGTTTTCAGGTATCTCCTATACTAATAGAGCCACATGTTCACCGGTTTGCCACATGATGTAGGCCTATGGACTGAACAAGAAACCACCAAAAATTTTAACCAGTCATCGTTCTCACAACACTGAGGACCAGTCATTCGAAATGACTTCTCCATGCATTTTATGCATTGGTAAAAGCACTATGATGAAAAGTGTGATATGTTTTCAGGTATCTCCTATACTAATAGAGCCACATGCTCACCGGTTTGCCACATGATGTAGGCCTATGGACTGAACAAGAAACCACCAAAAATTCTAACCAGTCATCGTTCTCACAACACTGAGGACCAGTCATTCGAAATGACTTCTCCATGCATTTTATGCATTGGTAAAAGCACTATGATGAAAAGTGTGATATGTTTTCAGGTATCTCCTATACTAATAGAGCCACATGCTCACCGGTGTGCCACATGATGTAGGCCTATGGACTGAACAAGAAACCACCAAAAATTTTAACCAGTCATCGTTCTCACAACACTGAGGACCAGTCATTCGAAATGACTTCTCCATGCATTTTATGCATTGGTAAAAGCACTATGATGAAAAGTGTGATATGTTTTCAGGTATCTCCTATACTAATAGAGCCACATGCTCACCGGTTTGCCACATGATGTAGGCCTATGGACTGAACAAGAAACCACCAAAAATTCTAACCAGTCATCGTTCTCACAACACTGAGGACCAGTCATTCGAAATGACTTCTCCATGCATTTTATGCATTGGTAAAAGCACTATGATGAAAAGTGTGATATGTTTTCAGGTATCTCCTATACTAATAGAGCCACATGCTCACCGGTTTGCCACATGATGTAGGCCTATGGACTGAACAAGAAACCACCAAAAATTTTAACCAGTCATCGTTCTCACAACACTGAGGACCAGTCTTTCGAAATGACTTCTCCATGCATTTTATGCATTGGTAAAAGCACTATGATGAAAAGTGTGATATGTTTTCAGGTATCTCCTATACTAATAGAGCCACATGATCACCGGTTTGCCACATGATGTAGGCCTATGGACTGAACAAGAGACCACCAAAAATTTTAACCAGTCATCGTTCTCACAACACTGAGGACCAGTCATTCGAAATGACTTCTCCAGTCATTTTATGCATTGGTAAAAGCACTATGATGAAAAGTGTGATATATTTTCAGGTATCTCCTATACTAATAGAGCCACATGCTCACCGGTTTGCCACATGATGTAGGCCTATGGACTGAACAAGAAACCACCAAGAATTTTAACCAGTCATCGTTCTCACAACACTGAGGACCAGTCATTCGAAATGACTTCTCCATGCATTTTATGCATTGGTAAAAGCACTATGATGAAAAGTGTGATATGTTTTCAGGTATCTCCTATACTAATAGAGCCACATGTTCACCGGTTTGCCACATGATGTAGGCCTATGGACTGAACAAGAAACCACCAAAAATTTTAACCAGTCATCGTTCTCACAACACTGAGGACCAGTCATTCGAAATGACTTCTCCATGCATTTTATGCATTGGTAAAAGCACTATGATGAAAAGTGTGATATGTTTTCAGGTATCTCCTATACTAATAGAGCCACATGCTCACCGGTTTGCCACTTGATATAGGCCTATGGACTGAACAAGAAACCACCAAAAATTTTAACCAGTCATCGTTCTCACAACACTGAGGACCAGTCATTCGAAATGACTTCTCCATGCATTTTATGCATTGGTAAAAGCACTATGATGAAAAGTGTGATATGTTTTCAGGTATCTCCTATACTAATAGAGCCACATGCTCACCGGTTTGCCACATGATGTAGGCCTATGGACAGAACAAGAAACCACCAAAAATTTTAACCAGTCATCATTCTCACAACACTGAGGACCAGTCATTCGAAATGACTTCTCCATGCATTTTATGCATTGGTAAAAGCACTATGATGAAAAGTGTGATATGTTTTCAGGTATCTCCTATACTAATAGAGCCACATGCTCACCGGTTTGCCACATGATGTAGGCCTATGGACTGAACAAGAAACCACCAAAAATTTTAACCAGTCATCGTTCTCACAACACTGAGGACCAGTCATTCGAAATGACTTCTCCATGCATTTTATGCATTGGTAAAAGCACTATGATGAAAAGTGTGATATGTTTTCAGGTATCTCCTATACTAATAGAGCCACATGCTCACCGGTTTGCCACATGATGTAGGCCTATGGACTGAACAAGAAACCACCAAAAATTTTAACCAGTCATCGTTCTCACAACACTGAGGACCAGTCATTCGAAATGACTTCTCCATGCATTTTATGCATTGGTAAAAGCACTATGATGAAAAGTGTGATATGTTTTCAGGTATCTCCTATACTAATAGAGCCACATGCTCACCGGTTTGCCACATGATGTAGGCCTATGGACTGAACAAGAAACCACCAAAAATTTTAACCAGTCATCGTTCTCACAACACTGAGGACCAGTCATTCGAAATGACTTCTCCATGCATTTTATGCATTGGTAAAAGCACTATGATGAAAAGTGTGATATGTTTTCAGGTATCTCCTATACTAATAGAGCCACATGCTCACCGGTTTGCCACATGGTGTAGGCCTATGGACTGAACAAGAAACCACCAAAAATTTTAACCAGTCATCGCTCTCACAACACTGAGGACCAGTCATTCGAAATGACTTCTCCATGCATTTTATGCATTGGTAAAAGCACTATGATGAAAAGTGTGATATGTTTTCAGGTATCTCCTATACTAATAGAGCCACATGCTCACCGGTTTGCCACATGATGTAGGCCTATGGACTGAACAAGAAACCACCAAAAATTTTAACCAGTCATCGTTCCCACAACACTGAGGACCAGTCATTCGAAATGACTTCTCCATGCATTTTATGCATTGGTAAAAGCACTATGATGAAAAGTGTGATATGTTTTCAGGTATCTCCTATACTAATAGAGCCACATGCTCACCGGTTTGCCACATGATGTAGGCCTATGGACTGAACAAGAAACCACCAAAAATTTTAACCAGTCATCGTTCTCACAACACTGAGGACCAGTCATTCGAAATGACTTCTCCATGCATTTTATGCATTGGTAAAAGCACTATAATGAAAAGTGTGATATGTTTTCAGGTATCTCCTATACTAATAGAGCCACATGCTCACTGGTTTGCCTCATGATGTAGGCCTATGGACTGAACAAGAAACCACCAAAAATTTTAACCAGTCATCGTTCTCACAACACTGAGGACCAGTCATTCGAAATGACTTCTCCATGCATTTTATGCATTGGTAAAAGCACTATGATGAAAAGTGTGATATGTTTTCAGGTATCTCCTATACTAATAGAGCCACATGCTCACCGGTTTGCCACATGATGTAGGCCTATGGACTGAACAAGAAACCACCAAAAATTTTAACCAGTCATCGTTCTCACAACACTGAGGACCAGTCATTCGAAATGACTTCTCCATGCATTTTATGCATTGGTAAAAGCACTATGATGAAAAGTGTGATATGTTTTCAGGTATCTCCTATACTAATAGAGCCACATGCTCACCGGTTTGCCACATGATGTAGGCCTATGGACTGAACAAGAAACCACCAAAAATTTTAACCAGTCATCGTTCTCACAACACTGAGGACCAGTCATTCGAAATGACTTCTCCATGCATTTTATGCATTGGGAAAAGCACTATGATGAAAAGTGTGATATGTTTTCAGGTTTCTCCTATACTAATAGAGCCACATGCTCACCGGTTTGCCACATGATGTAGGCCTATGGACTGAACAAGAAACCACCAAAAATTTTAACCAGTCATCGTTCTCACAACACTGAGGACCAGTCATTCGAAATGACTTCTCCATGCATTTTATGCATTGGTAAAAGCACTATGATGAAAAGTGTGATATGTTTTCAGGTATCTCCTATACTAATAGAGCCACATGCTCACCGGTTTGCCACATGATGTAGGCCTATGGACTGAACAAGAAACCACCAAAAATTTTAACCAGTCATCGTTCTCACAACACTGAGGACCAGTCATTCGAAATGACTTCTCCATGCATTTTATGCATTGGTAAAAGCACTATGATGAAAAGTGTGATATGTTTTCAGGTATCTCCTATACTAATAGAGCCACATGCTCACCGTTTTGCCACATGATGTAGGCCTATGGACTGAACAAGAAACCACCAAAAATTTTAACCAGTCATGGTTCTCACAACACTGAGGACCAGTCATTCGAAATGACTTCTCCATGCATTTTATGCATTGGTAAAAGCACTATGATGAAAAGTGTGATATGTTTTCAGGTATCTCCTATACTAATAGAGCCACATACTCACCGGTTTGCCACATGATTTAGGCCTATGGACTGAACAAGAAACCACCAAAAATTTTAACCAGTCATCGTTCTCACAACACTGAGGACCAGTCATTCGAAATGACTTCTCCATGCATTTTATGCATTGGTAAAAGCACTATGATGAAAAGTGTGATATGTTTTCAGGTATCTCCTATACTAATAGAGCCACATGCTCACCGGTTTGCCACATGATGTAGGCCTATGGACTGAACAAGAAACCACCAAAAATTTTAACCAGTCATCGTTCTCACAACACTGAGGACCAGTCATTCGAAATGACTTCTCCATGCATTTTATGCATTGGTAAAAGCACTATGATGAAAAGTGTGATATGTTTTCAGGTATCTCCTATACTAATAGAGCCACATGCTCACCGGTTTGCCACATGATGTAGGCCTATGGACTGAACAAGAAACCACCAAAAATTTTAACCAGTCATCGTTCTCACAACACTGAGGACCAGTCATTCGAAATGACTTCTCCATGCATTTTATGCATTGGTAAAAGCACTATGATGAAAAGTGTGATATGTTTTCAGGTATCTCCTATACTAATAGAGCCACATGCTCACCGGTTTGCCACATGATGTAGGCCTATGGACTGAACAAGAAACCACCAAAAATTTTAACCAGTCATCGTTCTCACAACACTGAGGACCAGTCATTCGAAATGACTTCTCCATGCATTTTATGCATTGGTAAAAGCACTATGATGAAAAGTGTGATATGTTTTCAGGTATCTCCTATACTAATAGAGCCACATGCTCACCGGTTTGCCACATGATGTAGGCCTATGGACTGAACAAGAAACCACCAAAAATTTTAACCAGTCATCGTTCTCACAACACTGAGGACCAGTCATTCGAAATGACTTCTCCATGCATTTTATGCATTGGTAAAAGCACTATGATGAAAAGTGTGATATGTTTTCAGGTATCTCCTATACTAATAGAGCCACATGCTCACCGGTTTGCAACATGATGTAGGCCTATGGACTGAACAAGAAACCACCAAAAATTTTAACCAGTCATCGTTCTCACAACACTGAGGACCAGTCATTCGAAATGACTTCTCCATGCATTTTATGCATTGGTAAAAGCACTATGATGAAAAGTGTGATATGTTTTCAGGTATCTCCTATACTAATAGAGCCACATTTTCACCGGTTTGCCACATGATGTAGGCCTATGGACTGAACAAGAAACCACCAAAAATTTTAACCAGTCATCGTTCTCACAACACTGAGGACCAGTCATTCGAAATGACTTCTCCATGCATTTTATGCATTGGTAAAAGCACTATGATGAAAAGTGTGATATGTTTTCAGGTATCTCCTATACTAATAGAGCCACATGCTCACCGGTTTGCCACATGATGTAGGCCTATGGACTGAACAAGAAACCACCAAAAATTTTAACCAGTCATCGTTCTCACAACACTGAGGACCAGTCATTCGAAATGACTTCTCCATGCATTTTATGCATTGGTAAAAGCACTATGATGAAAAGTGTGATATGTTTTCAGGTATCTCCTATACTAATAGAGCCACATGCTCACCGGTTTGCCACATGATGTAGGCCTATGGACTGAACAAGAAACCACCAAAAATTTTAACCAGTCATCGTTCTCACAACACTGAGGACCAGTCATTCGAAATGACTTCTCCATGCATTTTATGCATTGGTAAAAGCACTATGATGAAAAGTGTGATATGTTTTCAGGTATCTCCTATACTAATAGAGCCACATGCTCACCGGTTTGCCACATGATGTAGGCCTATGGACTGAACAAGAAACCACCAAAAATTTTAACCAGTCATCGTTCTCACAACACTGAGGACCAGTCATTCGAAATGACTTCTCCATGCATTTTATGCATTGGTAAAAGCACTATGATGAAAAGTGTGATATGTTTTCAGGTATCTCCTATACTAATAGAGCCACATGCTCACCGGTTTGCCACATGGTGTAGGCCTATGGACTGAACAAGAAACCACCAAAAATTTTAACCAGTCATCGCTCTCACAACACTGAGGACCAGTCATTCGAAATGACTTCTCCATGCATTTTATGCATTGGTAAAAGCACTATGATGAAAAGTGTGATATGTTTTCAGGTATCTCCTATACTAATAGAGCCACATGCTCACCGGTTTGCCACATGATGTAGGCCTATGGACTGAACAAGAAACCACCAAAAATTTTAACCAGTCATCATTCCCACAACACTGAGGACCAGTCATTCGAAATGACTTCTCCATGCATTTTATGCATTGGTAAAAGCACTATGATGAAAAGTGTGATATGTTTTCAGGTATCTCCTATACTAATAGAGCCACATGCTCACCGGTTTGCCACATGATGTAGGCCTATGGACTGAACAAGAAACCACCAAAAATTTTAACCAGTCATCGTTCTCACAACACTGAGGACCAGTCATTCGAAATGACTTCTCCATGCATTTTATGCATTGGTAAAAGCACTATAATGAAAAGTGTGATATGTTTTCAGGTATCTCCTATACTAATAGAGCCACATGCTCACTGGTTTGCCTCATGATGTAGGCCTATGGACTGAACAAGAAACCACCAAAAATTTTAACCAGTCATCGTTCTCACAACACTGAGGACCAGTCATTCGAAATGACTTCTCCATGCATTTTATGCATTGGTAAAAGCACTATGATGAAAAGTGTGATATGTTTTCAGGTATCTCCTATACTAATAGAGCCACATGCTCACCGGTTTGCCACATGATGTAGGCCTATGGACTGAACAAGAAACCACCAAAAATTTTAACCAGTCATCGTTCTCACAACACTGAGGACCAGTCATTCGAAATGACTTCTCCATGCATTTTATGCATTGGTAAAAGCACTATGATGAAAAGTGTGATATGTTTTCAGGTATCTCCTATACTAATAGAGCCACATGCTCACCGGTTTGCCAGATGATGTAGGCCTATGGACTGAACAAGAAACCACCAAAAATTTTAACCAGTCATCGTTCTCACAACACTGAGGACCAGTCATTCGAAATGACTTCTCCATGCATTTTATGCATTGGTAAAAGCACTATAATGAAAAGTGTGATATGTTTTCAGGTATCTCCTATACTAATAGAGCCACATGCTCACTGGTTTGCCTCATGATGTAGGCCTATGGACTGAACAAGAAACCACCAAAAATTTTAACCAGTCATCGTTCTCACAACACTGAGGACCAGTCATTCGAAATGACTTCTCCATGCATTTTATGCATTGGTAAAAGCACTATGATGAAAAGTGTGATATGTTTTCAGGTATCTCCTATACTAATAGAGCCACATGCTCACCGGTTTGCCACATGATGTAGGCCTATGGACTGAACAAGAAACCACCAAAAATTTTAACCAGTCATCGTTCTCACAACACTGAGGACCAGTCATTCGAAATGACTTCTCCATGCATTTTATGCATTGGTAAAAGCACTATGATGAAAAGTGTGATATGTTTTCAGGTATCTCCTATACTAATAGAGCCACATGCTCACCGGTTTGCCAGATGATGTAGGCCTATGGACTGAACAAGAAACCACCAAAAATTTTAACCAGTCATCGTTCTCACAACACTGAGGACCAGTCATTCGAAATGACTTCTCCATGCATTTTATGCATTGGTAAAAGCACTATGATGAAAAGTGTGATATGTTTTCAGGTATCTCCTATACTAATAGAGCCACATGTTCACCGGTTTGCCACATGATGTAGGCCTATGGACTGAACAAGAAACCACCAAAAATTTTAACCAGTCATCGTTCTCGCAACACTGAGGACCAGTCATTCGAAATGACTTCTCCATGCATTTTATGCATTGGTAAAAGCACTATGATGAAAAGTGTGATATGTTTTCAGGTATCTCCTATACTAATAGAGCCACATGCTCACCGGTTTGCCACATGATGTAGGCCTATGGACTGAACAAGAAACCACCAAAAATTCTAACCAGTCATCGTTCTCACAACACTGAGGACCAGTCATTCGAAATGACTTCTCCATGCATTTTATGCATTGGTAAAAGCACTATGATGAAAAGTGTGATATGTTTTCAGGTATCTCCTATACTAATAGAGCCACATGCTCACCGGTTTGCCACATGATGTAGGCCTATGGACTGAACAAGAAGCCACCAAAAATTTTAACCAGTCATCGTTCTCACAACACTGAGGACCAGGCATTCGAAATGACTTCTCCATGCATTTTATGCATTGGTAAAAGCACTATGATTGAAAAGTGTGATATGTTTTCAGGTATCTCCTATACTAATAGAGCCACATGTTCACCGGTTTGCCACATGATGTAGGCCTATGGACTGAACAAGAAACCACCAAAAATTTTAACCAGTCATCGTTCTCACAACACTGAGGACCAGTCATTCGAAATGACTTCTCCATGCATTTTATGCATTGGTAAAAGCACTATGATGAAAAGTGTGATATGTTTTCAGGTATCTCCTATACTAATAGAGCCACATGCTCACCGGTTTGCCACATGATGTAGGCCTATGGACTGAACAAGAAACCACCAAAAATTCTAACCAGTCATCGTTCTCACAACACTGAGGACCAGTCATTCGAAATGACTTCTCCATGCATTTTATGCATTGGTAAAAGCACTATGATGAAAAGTGTGATATGTTTTCAGGTATCTCCTATACTAATAGAGCCACATGCTCACCGGTTTGCCACATGATGTAGGCCTATGGACTGAACAAGAAACCACCAAAAATTTTAACCAGTCATCGTTCTCACAACACTGAGGACCAGTCATTCGAAATGACTTCTCCATGCATTTTATGCATTGGTAAAAGCACTATGATGAAAAGTGTGATATGTTTTCAGGTATCTCCTATACTAATAGAGCCACATGCTCACCGGTTTGCCACATGATGTAGGCCTATGGACTGAACAAGAAACCACCAAAAATTCTAACCAGTCATCGTTCTCACAACACTGAGGACCAGTCATTCGAAATGACTTCTCCATGCATTTTATGCATTGGTAAAAGCACTATGATGAAAAGTGTGATATGTTTTCAGGTATCTCCTATACTAATAGAGCCACATGCTCACTGGTTTGCCACATGATGTAGGCCTATGGACTGAACAAGAAACCACCAAAAATTTTAACCAGTCATCGTTCTCACAACACTGAGGACCAGTCTTTCGAAATGACTTCTCCATGCATTTTATGCATTGGTAAAAGCACTATGATGAAAAGTGTGATATGTTTTCAGGTATCTCCTATACTAATAGAGCCACATGATCACCGGTTTGCCACATGATGTAGGCCTATGGACTGAACAAGAGACCACCAAAAATTTTAACCAGTCATCGTTCTCACAACACTGAGGACCAGTCATTCGAAATGACTTCTCCAGTCATTTTATGCATTGGTAAAAGCACTATGATGAAAAGTGTGATATATTTTCAGGTATCTCCTATACTAATAGAGCCACATGCTCACCGGTTTGCCACATGATGTAGGCCTATGGACTGAACAAGAAACCACCAAGAATTTTAACCAGTCATCGTTCTCACAACACTGAGGACCAGTCATTCGAAATGACTTCTCCATGCATTTTATGCATTGGTAAAAGCACTATGATGAAAAGTGTGATATGTTTTCAGGTATCTCCTATACTAATAGAGCCACATGTTCACCGGTTTGCCACATGATGTAGGCCTATGGACTGAACAAGAAACCACCAAAAATTTTAACCAGTCATCGTTCTCACAACACTGAGGACCAGTCATTCGAAATGACTTCTCCATGCATTTTATGCATTGGTAAAAGCACTATGATGAAAAGTGTGATATGTTTTCAGGTATCTCCTATACTAATAGAGCCACATGCTCACCGGTTTGCCACATGATGTAGGCCTATGGACTGAACAAGAAACCACCAAAAATTTTAACCAGTCATCGTTCTCACAACACTGAGGACCAGTCATTCGAAATGACTTCTCCATGCATTTTATGCATTGGTAAAAGCACTATGATGAAAAGTGTGATATGTTTTCAGGTATCTCCTATACTAATAGAGCCACATGCTCACCGGTTTGCCACATGATGTAGGCCTATGGACAGAACAAGAAACCACCAAAAATTTTAACCAGTCATCATTCTCACAACACTGAGGACCAGTCATTCGAAATGACTTCTCCATGCATTTTATGCATTGGTAAAAGCACTATGATGAAAAGTGTGATATGTTTTCAGGTATCTCCTATACTAATAGAGCCACATGCTCACCGGTTTGCCACATGATGTAGGCCTATGGACTGAACAAGAAACCACCAAAAATTTTAACCAGTCATCGTTCTCACAACACTGAGGACCAGTCATTCGAAATGACTTCTCCATGCATTTTATGCATTGGTAAAAGCACTATGATGAAAAGTGTGATATGTTTTCAGGTATCTCCTATACTAATAGAGCCACATGCTCACCGGTTTGCCACATGATGTAGGCCTATGGACTGAACAAGAAACCACCAAAAATTTTAACCAGTCATCGTTCTCACAACACTGAGGACCAGTCATTCGAAATGACTTCTCCATGCATTTTATGCATTGGTAAAAGCACTATGATGAAAAGTGTGATATGTTTTCAGGTATCTCCTATACTAATAGAGCCACATGCTCACCGGTTTGCCACATGATGTAGGCCTATGGACTGAACAAGAAACCACCAAAAATTTTAACCAGTCATCGTTCTCACAACACTGAGGACCAGTCATTCGAAATGACTTCTCCACGCATTTTATGCATTGGTAAAAGCACTATGATGAAAAGTGTGATATGTTTTCAGGTATCTCCTATACTAATAGAGCCACATGCTCACCGGTTTGCCACATGGTGTAGGCCTATGGACTGAACAAGAAACCACCAAAAATTTTAACCAGTCATCGCTCTCACAACACTGAGGACCAGTCATTCGAAATGACTTCTCCATGCATTTTATGCATTGGTAAAAGCACTATGATGAAAAGTGTGATATGTTTTCAGGTATCTCCTATACTAATAGAGCCACATGCTCACCGGTTTGCCACATGATGTAGGCCTATGGACTAAACAAGAAACCACCAAAAATTTTAACCAGTCATCGTTCTCACAACACTGAGGACCAGTCATTCGAAATGACTTCTCCATGCATTTTATGCATTGGTAAAAGCACTATGATGAAAAGTGTGATATGTTTTCAGGTATCTCCTATACTAATAGAGCCACATGCTCACCGGTTTGCCACATGATGTAGGCCTATGGACAGAACA
Organism: Ranitomeya imitator; assembly: GCF_032444005.1. Lineage (NCBI taxonomy): Eukaryota > Metazoa > Chordata > Amphibia > Anura > Dendrobatidae > Ranitomeya > Ranitomeya imitator. The sequence goes on along the minus strand of NW_027193512.1, from coordinate 17,587 downwards.
AGAAAGCACCAAAAATTTTAACCAGTCATCATTCTCACAACACTGAGGACCAGTCATTCGAAATGACTTCTCCATGCATTTTATGCATTGGTAAAAGCACTATGATGAAAAGTGTGATATGTTTTCAGGTATCTCCTATACTAATAGAGCCACATGCTCACCGGTTTGCCACATGATGTAGGCCTATGGACTGAACAAGAAACCACCAAAAATTTTAACCAGTCATCGTTCTCACAACACTGAGGACCAGTCATTCGAAATGACTTCTCCATGCATTTTATGCATTGGTAAAAGCACTATGATGAAAAGTGTGATATGTTTTCAGGTATCTCCTATACTAATAGAGCCACATGCTCACCGGTTTGCCACATGATGTAGGCCTATGGACTGAACAAGAAACCACCAAAAATTTTAACCAGTCATCGTTCTCACAACACTGAGGACCAGTCATTCGAAATGACTTCTCCATGCATTTTATGCATTGGTAAAAGCACTATGATGAAAAGTGTGATATGTTTTCAGGTATCTCCTATACTAATAGAGCCACATGCTCACCGGTTTGCCACATGATGTAGGCCTATGGACTGAACAAGAAACCACCAAAAATTTTAACCAGTCATCGTTCTCACAACACTGAGGACCAGTCATTCGAAATGACTTCTCCATGCATTTTATGCATTGGTAAAAGCACTATGATGAAAAGTGTGATATGTTTTCAGGTATCTCCTATACTAATAGAGCCACATGCTCACCGGTTTGCCACATGGTGTAGGCCTATGGACTGAACAAGAAACCACCAAAAATTTTAACCAGTCATCGCTCTCACAACACTGAGGACCAGTCATTCGAAATGACTTCTCCATGCATTTTATGCATTGGTAAAAGCACTATGATGAAAAGTGTGATATGTTTTCAGGTATCTCCTATACTAATAGAGCCACATGCTCACCGGTTTGCCACATGATGTAGGCCTATGGACTGAACAAGAAACCACCAAAAATTTTAACCAGTCATCGTTCCCACAACACTGAGGACCAGTCATTCGAAATGACTTCTCCATGCATTTTATGCATTGGTAAAAGCACTATGATGAAAAGTGTGATATGTTTTCAGGTATCTCCTATACTAATAGAGCCACATGCTCACCGGTTTGCCACATGATGTAGGCCTATGGACTGAACAAGAAACCACCAAAAATTTTAACCAGTCATCGTTCTCACAACACTGAGGACCAGTCATTCGAAATGACTTCTCCATGCATTTTATGCATTGGTAAAAGCACTATAATGAAAAGTGTGATATGTTTTCAGGTATCTCCTATACTAATAGAGCCACATGCTCACTGGTTTGCCTCATGATGTAGGCCTATGGACTGAACAAGAAACCACCAAAAATTTTAACCAGTCATCGTTCTCACAACACTGAGGACCAGTCATTCGAAATGACTTCTCCATGCATTTTATGCATTGGTAAAAGCACTATGATGAAAAGTGTGATATGTTTTCAGGTATCTCCTATACTAATAGAGCCACATGCTCACCGGTTTGCCACATGATGTAGGCCTATGGACTGAACAAGAAACCACCAAAAATTTTAACCAGTCATCGTTCTCACAACACTGAGGACCAGTCATTCGAAATGACTTCTCCATGCATTTTATGCATTGGTAAAAGCACTATGATGAAAAGTGTGATATGTTTTCAGGTATCTCCTATACTAATAGAGCCACATGCTCACCGGTTTGCCACATGATGTAGGCCTATGGACTGAACAAGAAACCACCAAAAATTTTAACCAGTCATCGTTCTCACAACACTGAGGACCAGTCATTCGAAATGACTTCTCCATGCATTTTATGCATTGGTAAAAGCACTATGATGAAAAGTGTGATATGTTTTCAGGTTTCTCCTATACTAATAGAGCCACATGCTCACCGGTTTGCCACATGATGTAGGCCTATGGACTGAACAAGAAACCACCAAAAATTTTAACCAGTCATCGTTCTCACAACACTGAGGACCAGTCATTCGAAATGACTTCTCCATGCATTTTATGCATTGGTAAAAGCACTATGATGAAAAGTGTGATATGTTTTCAGGTATCTCCTATACTAATAGAGCCACATGCTCACCGGTTTGCCACATGATGTAGGCCTATGGACTGAACAAGAAACCACCAAAAATTTTAACCAGTCATCGTTCTCACAACACTGAGGACCAGTCATTCGAAATGACTTCTCCATGCATTTTATGCATTGGTAAAAGCACTATGATGAAAAGTGTGATATGTTTTCAGGTATCTCCTATACTAATAGAGCCACATGCTCACCGTTTTGCCACATGATGTAGGCCTATGGACTGAACAAGAAACCACCAAAAATTTTAACCAGTCATCGTTCTCACAACACTGAGGACCAGTCATTCGAAATGACTTCTCCATGCATTTTATGCATTGGTAAAAGCACTATGATGAAAAGTGTGATATGTTTTCAGGTATCTCCTATACTAATAGAGCCACATACTCACCGGTTTGCCACATGATGTAGGCCTATGGACTGAACAAGAAACCACCAAAAATTTTAACCAGTCATCGTTCTCACAACACTGAGGACCAGTCATTCGAAATGACTTCTCCATGCATTTTATGCATTGGTAAAAGCACTATGATGAAAAGTGTGATATGTTTTCAGGTATCTCCTACCTATACTAATAGAGCCACGATGCTCACCGGTTTGCCACATGATGTAGGCCTATGGACTGAACAAGAAACCACCAAAAATTTTAACCAGTCATCGTTCTCACAACACTGAGGACCAGTCATTCGAAATGACTTCTCCATGCATTTTATGCATTGGTAAAAGCACTATGATGAAAAGTGTGATATGTTTTCAGGTATCTCCTATACTAATAGAGCCACATGCTCACCGGTTTGCCACATGATGTAGGCCTATGGACTGAACAAGAAACCACCAAAAATTTTAACCAGTCATCGTTCTCACAACACTGAGGACCAGTCATTCGAAATGACTTCTCCATGCATTTTATGCATTGGTAAAAGCACTATGATGAAAAGTGTGATATGTTTTCAGGTATCTCCTATACTAATAGAGCCACATGCTCAGACGGTTGCCACATGATGTAGGCCTATGGACTGAACAAGAAACCACCAAAAATTTTAACCAGTCATCGTTCTCACAACACTGAGGACCAGTCATTCGAAATGACTTCTCCATGCATTTTATGCATTGGTAAAGCACTAGATGAAAAGTGTGATATGTTTTCAGGTATCTCCTATACTAATAGAGCCACATGCTCACCGGTTTGCCACATGATGTAGGCCTATGGACTGAACAAGAAACCACCAAAAATTTTAACCAGTCATCGTTCTCACAACACTGAGGACCAGTCATTCGAAATGACTTCTCCATGCATTTTATGCATTGTAAAAGCACTATGATGAAAAGTGTGATATGTTTTCAGGTATCTCCTATACTAATAGAGCCACATGCTCACCGGTTTGCAACATGATGTAGGCCTATGGACTGAACAAGAAACCACCAAAAATTTTAACCAGTCATCGTTCTCACAACACTGAGGACCAGTCATTCGAAATGACTTCTCCATGCATTTTATGCATTGGTAAAAGCACTATGATGAAAAGTGTGATATGTTTTCAGGTATCTCCTATACTAATAGAGCCACATGCTCACCGGTTTGCCACATGATGTAGGCCTATGGACTGAACAAGAAACCACCGAAAATTTAACCAGTCATCGTTCTCACAACACTGAGGACCAGTCATTCGAAATGACTTCTCCATGCATTTTATGCATTGGTAAAAGCACTATGATGAAAAGTGTGATATGTTTTCAGGTATCTCCTATACTAATAGAGCCACATGCTCACCGGTTTGCCACATGATGTAGGCCTATGGACTGAACAAGAAACCACCAAAATTTTAACCAGTCATCGTTCTCACAACACTGAGGACCAGTCATTCGAAATGACTTCTCCATGCATTTTATGCATTGGTAAAAGCACTATGATGAAAAGTGTGATATGTTTTCAGGTATCTCCTATACTAATAGAGCCACATGCTCACCGGTTTGCCACATGATGTAGGCCTATGGACTGAACAAGAAACCACCAAAATTTTAACCAGTCATCGTTCTCACAACACTGAGGACCAGTCATTCGAAATGACTTCTCCATGCATTTTATGCATTGGTAAAAGCACTATGATGAAAAGTGTGATATGTTTTCAGGTATCTCCTATACTAATAGAGCCACATGCTCACCGGTTTGCCACATGATGTAGGCCTATGGACTGAACAAGAAACCACCAAAAATTTTAACCAGTCATCGTTCTCACAACACTGAGGGACCAGTCATTCGAAATGACTTCTCCATGCATTTTATGCATTGGTAAAGCACTATGATGAAAAGTGTGATATGTTTTCAGGTAATCTCCTATACTAATAGAGCCACATGCTCACCGTTTGCCACATGGTGTAGGCCTATGGACTGAACAAGAAACCACACAAAAATTTTAACCAGTCATCCGCTCACAAACACTGAGGACCAGTCATTCGAAATGACTTCTCCATGCATTTTATGCATTGGTAAAAGCACTATGATGAAAAGTGTGATATGTTTTCAGGTATCTCCTATACTAATAGAGCCACATGCTCACCGGTTTGCCCACATGATGTAGGCCTATGGACTGAACAAGAAACCACCAAAATTTTAACCAGTCATCGTTCCACAACACTGAGGACCAGTCATTCGAAATGACTTCTCCATGCATTTTATGCATTGGTAAAAGCACTATGATGAAAAGTGTGATATGTTTTCAGGTATCTCCTATACTAATAGAGCCACATGCTCACCGGTTTGCCACATGATGTAGGCCTATGGACTGAACAAGAAACCACCAAAAAATTTTAACCAGTCATCGTTCTCACAACACTGAGGACCAGTCATTCGAAATGACTTCTCCATGCATTTTATGCATTGGTAAAAGCACTATAAATGAAAAGTGTGATATGTTTTCAGGTATCTCCTATACTAATAGAGCACACTGCTCACTGGTTTGCCTCATGATGTAGGCCTATGGACTAAACAAGAAACACACAAAAATTTTAACCAGTCATCGCTCTCACAACACTGAGGACCAGTCATTCGAAATGACTTCTCCATGCATTTTATGCATTGGTAAAAGCACTATGATGAAAAGTGTGCTATGTTTTCAGGTATCTCCTATACTAATAGAGCCACATGCTCACCGGTTTGCCACATGATGTAGGCCTATGGACTGAACAAGAAACCACCAAAAATTTTAACCAGTCATCGTTCTCACAACACTGAGGACCAGTCATTCGAAATGACTTCTCCATGCATTTTATGCATTGGTAAAAGCACTATGATGAAAAGTGTGATATGTTTTCAGGTATCTCCTATACTAATAGAGCCACATGCTCACCGGTTTGCCACATGATGTAGGCCTATGGACTGAACAAGAAACCACCAAAAATTTTAACCAGTCATCGTTCTCACAACACTGAGGACCAGTATCATTCGAAATGACTTCTCCATGCCATTTTATGCATTGGTATAAAGCACTATAATGAAAAGTGTGATATGTTTTCAGGTATCTCCTATACTAATAGAGCCACATGCTCACTGGTTTGCCTCATGATGTAGGCCTATGGACTGAACAAGAAACCACCAAAAATTTTAACCAGTCATCGTTCTCACAACACTGAGGACCAGTCATTCGAAATGACTTCTCCATGCATTTTATGCATTGGTAAAAGCACTATGATGAAAAGTGTGATATGTTTTCAGGTATCTCCTATACTAATAGAGCCACATGCTCACCGGTTTGCCACATGATGTAGGCCTATGGACTGAACAAGAAACCACCAAAAATTTTAACCAGTCATCGTTCTCACAACACTGAGGACCAGTCATTCGAAATGACTTCTCCATGCATTTTATGCATTGGTAAAAGCACTATGATGAAAAGTGTGATATGTTTTCAGGTATCTCCTATACTAATAGAGCCACATGCTCACCGGTTTGCCAGATGATGTAGGCCTATGGACTGAACAAGAAACCACCAAAAATTTTAACCAGTCATCGTTCTCACAACACTGAGGACCAGTCATTCCGAATGACTTCTCCATGCATTTTATGCATTGGTAAAAAGCACTATGGATGAAAAGTGTGATATGTTTTCAGGTATCTCCTATACTAATAGAGCCACATGCTCACCGGTTTGCCACATGATGTAGGCCTATGGACTGAACAAGAAACCACCAAAAATTTTAACCAGTCATCGTTCTCACAACACTGAGGACCAGTCATTCGAAATGACTTCTCCATGCATTTTATGCATTGGTAAAAGCACTATGATGAAAAGTGTGATATGTTTTCAGGTATCTCCTATACTAATAGAGCCACATGCTCACCGGTTTGCCACATGATGTAGGCCTATGGACTGAACAAGAAACCACCAAAAATTTTAACCAGTCATCGTTCTCACAACACTGAGGACCAGTCATTCGAAATGACTTCTCCATGCATTTTATGCATTGGTAAAAGCACTATGATGAAAAGTGTGATATGTTTTCAGGTATCTCCTATACTAATAGAGCCACATGCTCACCGGTTTGCCACATGATGTAGGCCTATGGACTGAACAAGAAACCACCAAAAATTTTAACCAGTCATCGTTCTCACAACACTGAGGACCAGTCATTCGAAATGACTTCTCCATGCATTTTATGCATTGGTAAAAGCACTATGATGAAAAGTGTGATATGTTTTCAGGTATCTCCTATACTAATAGAGCCACATGCTCACCGGTTTGCCACATGATGTAGGCCTATGGACTGAACAAGAAACCACCAAAAATTTTAACCAGTCATCGTTCTCACAACACTGAGGACCAGTCATTCGAAATGACTTCTCCATGCATTTTATGCATTGGTAAAAGCACTATGATGAAAAGTGTGATATGTTTTCAGGTATCTCCTATACTAATAGAGCCACATGCTCACCGGTTTGCCACATGATGTAGGCCTATGGACTGAACAAGAAACCACCAAAAATTTTAACCAGTCATCGTTCTCACAACACTGAGGACCAGTCATTCGAAATGACTTCTCCATGCATTTTATGCATTGGTAAAAGCACTATGATGAAAAGTGTGATATGTTTTCAGGTATCTCCTATACTAATAGAGCCACATGCTCACCGGTTTGCCACATGATGTAGGCCTATGGACTGAACAAGAAACCACCAAAAATTTTAACCAGTCATCGTTCTCACAACACTGAGGACCAGTCATTCGAAATGACTTCTCCATGCATTTTATGCATTGGTAAAAGCACTATGATGAAAAGTGTGATATGTTTTCAGGTATCTCCTATACTAATAGAGCCACATGCTCACCGGTTTGCCACATGATGTAGGCCTATGGACTGAACAAGAAACCACCAAAAATTTTAACCAGTCATCGTTCTCACAACACTGAGGACCAGTCATTCGAAATGACTTCTCCATGCATTTTATGCATTGGTAAAAGCACTATGATGAAAAGTGTGATATGTTTTCAGGTATCTCCTATACTAATAGAGCCACATGCTCACCGGTTTGCCACATGATGTAGGCCTATGGACTGAACAAGAAACCACCAAAAATTTTAACCAGTCATCGTTCTCACAACACTGAGGACCAGTCATTCGAAATGACTTCTCCATGCATTTTATGCATTGGTAAAAGCACTATGATGAAAAGTGTGATATGTTTTCAGGTATCTCCTATACTAATAGAGCCACATGCTCACCGGTTTGCCACATGATGTAGGCCTATGGACTGAACAAGAAACCACCAAAAATTTTAACCAGTCATCGTTCTCACAACACTGAGGACCAGTCATTCGAAATGACTTCTCCATGCATTTTATGCATTGGTAAAAGCACTATGATGAAAAGTGTGATATGTTTTCAGGTATCTCCTATACTAATAGAGCCACATGCTCACCGGTTTGCCACATGATGTAGGCCTATGGACTGAACAAGAAACCACCAAAAATTTTAACCAGTCATCGTTCTCACAACACTGAGGACCAGTCATTCGAAATGACTTCTCCATGCATTTTATGCATTGGTAAAAGCACTATGATGAAAAGTGTGATATGTTTTCAGGTATCTCCTATACTAATAGAGCCACATGCTCACCGGTTTGCCACATGATGTAGGCCTATGGACTGAACAAGAAACCACCAAAAATTTTAACCAGTCATCGTTCTCACAACACTGAGGACCAGTCATTCGAAATGACTTCTCCATGCATTTTATGCATTGGTAAAAGCACTATGATGAAAAGTGTGATATGTTTTCAGGTATCTCCTATACTAATAGAGCCACATGCTCACCGGTTTGCCACATGATGTAGGCCTATGGACTGAACAAGAAACCACCAAAAATTTTAACCAGTCATCGTTCTCACAACACTGAGGACCAGTCATTCGAAATGACTTCTCCATGCATTTTATGCATTGGTAAAAGCACTATGATGAAAAGTGTGATATGTTTTCAGGTATCTCCTATACTAATAGAGCCACATGCTCACCGGTTTGCCACATGATGTAGGCCTATGGACTGAACAAGAAACCACCAAAAATTTTAACCAGTCATCGTTCTCACAACACTGAGGACCAGTCATTCGAAATGACTTCTCCATGCATTTTATGCATTGGTAAAAGCACTATGATGAAAAGTGTGATATGTTTTCAGGTATCTCCTATACTAATAGAGCCACATGCTCACCGGTTTGCCACATGATGTAGGCCTATGGACTGAACAAGAAACCACCAAAAATTTTAACCAGTCATCGTTCTCACAACACTGAGGACCAGTCATTCGAAATGACTTCTCCATGCATTTTATGCATTGGTAAAAGCACTATGATGAAAAGTGTGATATGTTTTCAGGTATCTCCTATACTAATAGAGCCACATGCTCACCGGTTTGCCACATGATGTAGGCCTATGGACTGAACAAGAAACCACCAAAAATTTTAACCAGTCATCGTTCTCACAACACTGAGGACCAGTCATTCGAAATGACTTCTCCATGCATTTTATGCATTGGTAAAAGCACTATGATGAAAAGTGTGATATGTTTTCAGGTATCTCCTATACTAATAGAGCCACATGCTCACCGGTTTGCCACATGATGTAGGCCTATGGACTGAACAAGAAACCACCAAAAATTTTAACCAGTCATCGTTCTCACAACACTGAGGACCAGTCATTCGAAATGACTTCTCCATGCATTTTATGCATTGGTAAAAGCACTATGATGAAAAGTGTGATATGTTTTCAGGTATCTCCTATACTAATAGAGCCACATGCTCACCGGTTTGCCACATGATGTAGGCCTATGGACTGAACAAGAAACCACCAAAAATTTTAACCAGTCATCGTTCTCACAACACTGAGGACCAGTCATTCGAAATGACTTCTCCATGCATTTTATGCATTGGTAAAAGCACTATGATGAAAAGTGTGATATGTTTTCAGGTATCTCCTATACTAATAGAGCCACATGCTCACCGGTTTGCCACATGATGTAGGCCTATGGACTGAACAAGAAACCACCAAAAATTTTAACCAGTCATCGTTCTCACAACACTGAGGACCAGTCATTCGAAATGACTTCTCCATGCATTTTATGCATTGGTAAAAGCACTATGATGAAAAGTGTGATATGTTTTCAGGTATCTCCTATACTAATAGAGCCACATGCTCACCGGTTTGCCACATGATGTAGGCCTATGGACTGAACAAGAAACCACCAAAAATTTTAACCAGTCATCGTTCTCACAACACTGAGGACCAGTCATTCGAAATGACTTCTCCATGCATTTTATGCATTGGTAAAAGCACTATGATGAAAAGTGTGATATGTTTTCAGGTATCTCCTATACTAATAGAGCCACATGCTCACCGGTTTGCCACATGATGTAGGCCTATGGACTGAACAAGAAACCACCAAAAATTTTAACCAGTCATCGTTCTCACAACACTGAGGACCAGTCATTCGAAATGACTTCTCCATGCATTTTATGCATTGGTAAAAGCACTATGATGAAAAGTGTGATATGTTTTCAGGTATCTCCTATACTAATAGAGCCACATGCTCACCGGTTTGCCACATGATGTAGGCCTATGGACTGAACAAGAAACCACCAAAAATTTTAACCAGTCATCGTTCTCACAACACTGAGGACCAGTCATTCGAAATGACTTCTCCATGCATTTTATGCATTGGTAAAAGCACTATGATGAAAAGTGTGATATGTTTTCAGGTATCTCCTATACTAATAGAGCCACATGCTCACCGGTTTGCCACATGATGTAGGCCTATGGACTGAACAAGAAACCACCAAAAATTTTAACCAGTCATCGTTCTCACAACACTGAGGACCAGTCATTCGAAATGACTTCTCCATGCATTTTATGCATTGGTAAAAGCACTATGATGAAAAGTGTGATATGTTTTCAGGTATCTCCTATACTAATAGAGCCACATGCTCACCGGTTTGCCACATGATGTAGGCCTATGGACTGAACAAGAAACCACCAAAAATTTTAACCAGTCATCGTTCTCACAACACTGAGGACCAGTCATTCGAAATGACTTCTCCATGCATTTTATGCATTGGTAAAAGCACTATGATGAAAAGTGTGATATGTTTTCAGGTATCTCCTATACTAATAGAGCCACATGCTCACCGGTTTGCCACATGATGTAGGCCTATGGACTGAACAAGAAACCACCAAAAATTTTAACCAGTCATCGTTCTCACAACACTGAGGACCAGTCATTCGAAATGACTTCTCCATGCATTTTATGCATTGGTAAAAGCACTATGATGAAAAGTGTGATATGTTTTCAGGTATCTCCTATACTAATAGAGCCACATGCTCACCGGTTTGCCACATGATGTAGGCCTATGGACTGAACAAGAAACCACCAAAAATTTTAACCAGTCATCGTTCTCACAACACTGAGGACCAGTCATTCGAAATGACTTCTCCATGCATTTTATGCATTGGTAAAAGCACTATGATGAAAAGTGTGATATGTTTTCAGGTATCTCCTATACTAATAGAGCCACATGCTCACCGGTTTGCCACATGATGTAGGCCTATGGACTGAACAAGAAACCACCAAAAATTTTAACCAGTCATCGTTCTCACAACACTGAGGACCAGTCATTCGAAATGACTTCTCCATGCATTTTATGCATTGGTAAAAGCACTATGATGAAAAGTGTGATATGTTTTCAGGTATCTCCTATACTAATAGAGCCACATGCTCACCGGTTTGCCACATGATGTAGGCCTATGGACTGAACAAGAAACCACCAAAAATTTTAACCAGTCATCGTTCTCACAACACTGAGGACCAGTCATTCGAAATGACTTCTCCATGCATTTTATGCATTGGTAAAAGCACTATGATGAAAAGTGTGATATGTTTTCAGGTATCTCCTATACTAATAGAGCCACATGCTCACCGGTTTGCCACATGATGTAGGCCTATGGACTGAACAAGAAACCACCAAAAATTTTAACCAGTCATCGTTCTCACAACACTGAGGACCAGTCATTCGAAATGACTTCTCCATGCATTTTATGCATTGGTAAAAGCACTATGATGAAAAGTGTGATATGTTTTCAGGTATCTCCTATACTAATAGAGCCACATGCTCACCGGTTTGCCACATGATGTAGGCCTATGGACTGAACAAGAAACCACCAAAAATTTTAACCAGTCATCGTTCTCACAACACTGAGGACCAGTCATTCGAAATGACTTCTCCATGCATTTTATGCATTGGTAAAAGCACTATGATGAAAAGTGTGATATGTTTTCAGGTATCTCCTATACTAATAGAGCCACATGCTCACCGGTTTGCCACATGATGTAGGCCTATGGACTGAACAAGAAACCACCAAAAATTTTAACCAGTCATCGTTCTCACAACACTGAGGACCAGTCATTCGAAATGACTTCTCCATGCATTTTATGCATTGGTAAAAGCACTATGATGAAAAGTGTGATATGTTTTCAGGTATCTCCTATACTAATAGAGCCACATGCTCACCGGTTTGCCACATGATGTAGGCCTATGGACTGAACAAGAAACCACCAAAAATTTTAACCAGTCATCGTTCTCACAACACTGAGGACCAGTCATTCGAAATGACTTCTCCATGCATTTTATGCATTGGTAAAAGCACTATGATGAAAAGTGTGATATGTTTTCAGGTATCTCCTATACTAATAGAGCCACATGCTCACCGGTTTGCCACATGATGTAGGCCTATGGACTGAACAAGAAACCACCAAAAATTTTAACCAGTCATCGTTCTCACAACACTGAGGACCAGTCATTCGAAATGACTTCTCCATGCATTTTATGCATTGGTAAAAGCACTATGATGAAAAGTGTGATATGTTTTCAGGTATCTCCTATACTAATAGAGCCACATGCTCACCGGTTTGCCACATGATGTAGGCCTATGGACTGAACAAGAAACCACCAAAAATTTTAACCAGTCATCGTTCTCACAACACTGAGGACCAGTCATTCGAAATGACTTCTCCATGCATTTTATGCATTGGTAAAAGCACTATGATGAAAAGTGTGATATGTTTTCAGGTATCTCCTATACTAATAGAGCCACATGCTCACCGGTTTGCCACATGATGTAGGCCTATGGACTGAACAAGAAACCACCAAAAATTTTAACCAGTCATCGTTCTCACAACACTGAGGACCAGTCATTCGAAATGACTTCTCCATGCATTTTATGCATTGGTAAAAGCACTATGATGAAAAGTGTGATATGTTTTCAGGTATCTCCTATACTAATAGAGCCACATGCTCACCGGTTTGCCACATGATGTAGGCCTATGGACTGAACAAGAAACCACCAAAAATTTTAACCAGTCATCGTTCTCACTCAACACTGAGGACCAGTCATTCGAAATGACTTCTCCATGCATTTTATGCATTGGTAAAAGCACTATGATGAAAAGTGTGATATGTTTTCAGGTATCTCCTATACTAATAGAGCCACATGCTCACCGGTTTGCCACATGATGTAGGCCTATGGACTGAACAAGAAACCACCAAAAATTTTAACCAGTCATCGTTCTCACAACACTGAGGACCAGTCATTCGAAATGACTTCTCCATGCATTTTATGCATTGGTAAAAGCACTATGATGAAAAGTGTGATATGTTTTCAGGTATCTCCTATACTAATAGAGCCACATGCTCACCGGTTTGCCACATGATGTAGGCCTATGGACTGAACAAGAAACCACCAAAAATTTTAACCAGTCATCGTTCTCACAACACTGAGGACCAGTCATTCGAAATGACTTCTCCATGCATTTTATGCATTGGTAAAAGCACTATGATGAAAAGTGTGATATGTTTTCAGGTATCTCCTATACTAATAGAGCCACATGCTCACCGGTTTGCCACATGATGTAGGCCTATGGACTGAACAAGAAACCACCAAAAATTTTAACCAGTCATCGTTCTCACAACACTGAGGACCAGTCATTCGAAATGACTTCTCCATGCATTTTATGCATTGGTAAAAGCACTATGATGAAAAGTGTGATATGTTTTCAGGTATCTCCTATACTAATAGAGCCACATGCTCACCGGTTTGCCACATGATGTAGGCCTATGGACTGAACAAGAAACCACCAAAAATTTTAACCAGTCATCGTTCTCACAACACTGAGGACCAGTCATTCGAAATGACTTCTCCATGCATTTTATGCATTGGTAAAAGCACTATGATGAAAAGTGTGATATGTTTTCAGGTATCTCCTATACTAATAGAGCCACATGCTCACCGGTTTGCCACATGATGTAGGCCTATGGACTGAACAAGAAACCACCAAAAATTTTAACCAGTCATCGTTCTCACAACACTGAGGACCAGTCATTCGAAATGACTTCTCCATGCATTTTATGCATTGGTAAAAGCACTATGATGAAAAGTGTGATATGTTTTCAGGTATCTCCTATACTAATAGAGCCACATGCTCACCGGTTTGCCACATGATGTAGGCCTATGGACTGAACAAGAAACCACCAAAAATTTTAACCAGTCATCGTTCTCACAACACTGAGGACCAGTCATTCGAAATGACTTCTCCATGCATTTTATGCATTGGTAAAAGCACTATGATGAAAAGTGTGATATGTTTTCAGGTATCTCCTATACTAATAGAGCCACATGCTCACCGGTTTGCCACATGATGTAGGCCTATGGACTGAACAAGAAACCACCAAAAATTTTAACCAGTCATCGTTCTCACAACACTGAGGACCAGTCATTCGAAATGACTTCTCCATGCATTTTATGCATTGGTAAAAGCACTATGATGAAAAGTGTGATATGTTTTCAGGTATCTCCTATACTAATAGAGCCACATGCTCACCGGTTTGCCACATGATGTAGGCCTATGGACTGAACAAGAAACCACCAAAAATTTTAACCAGTCATCGTTCTCACAACACTGAGGACCAGTCATTCGAAATGACTTCTCCATGCATTTTATGCATTGGTAAAAGCACTATGATGAAAAGTGTGATATGTTTTCAGGTATCTCCTATACTAATAGAGCCACATGCTCACCGGTTTGCCACATGATGTAGGCCTATGGACTGAACAAGAAACCACCAAAAATTTTAACCAGTCATCGTTCTCACAACACTGAGGACCAGTCATTCGAAATGACTTCTCCATGCATTTTATGCATTGGTAAAAGCACTATGATGAAAAGTGTGATATGTTTTCAGGTATCTCCTATACTAATAGAGCCACATGCTCACCGGTTTGCCACATGATGTAGGCCTATGGACTGAACAAGAAACCACCAAAAATTTTAACCAGTCATCGTTCTCACAACACTGAGGACCAGTCATTCGAAATGACTTCTCCATGCATTTTATGCATTGGTAAAAGCACTATGATGAAAAGTGTGATATGTTTTCAGGTATCTCCTATACTAATAGAGCCACATGCTCACCGGTTTGCCACATGATGTAGGCCTATGGACTGAACAAGAAACCACCAAAAATTTTAACCAGTCATCGTTCTCACAACACTGAGGACCAGTCATTCGAAATGACTTCTCCATGCATTTTATGCATTGGTAAAAGCACTATGATGAAAAGTGTGATATGTTTTCAGGTATCTCCTATACTAATAGAGCCACATGCTCACCGGTTTGCCACATGATGTAGGCCTATGGACTGAACAAGAAACCACCAAAAATTTTAACCAGTCATCGTTCTCACAACACTGAGGACCAGTCATTCGAAATGACTTCTCCATGCATTTTATGCATTGGTAAAAGCACTATGATGAAAAGTGTGATATGTTTTCAGGTATCTCCTATACTAATAGAGCCACATGCTCACCGGTTTGCCACATGATGTAGGCCTATGGACTGAACAAGAAACCACCAAAAATTTTAACCAGTCATCGTTCTCACAACACTGAGGACCAGTCATTCGAAATGACTTCTCCATGCATTTTATGCATTGGTAAAAGCACTATGATGAAAAGTGTGATATGTTTTCAGGTATCTCCTATACTAATAGAGCCACATGCTCACCGGTTTGCCACATGATGTAGGCCTATGGACTGAACAAGAAACCACCAAAAATTTTAACCAGTCATCGTTCTCACAACACTGAGGACCAGTCATTCGAAATGACTTCTCCATGCATTTTATGCATTGGTAAAAGCACTATGATGAAAAGTGTGATATGTTTTCAGGTATCTCCTATACTAATAGAGCCACATGCTCACCGGTTTGCCACATGATGTAGGCCTATGGACTGAACAAGAAACCACCAAAAATTTTAACCAGTCATCGTTCTCACAACACTGAGGACCAGTCATTCGAAATGACTTCTCCATGCATTTTATGCATTGGTAAAAGCACTATGATGAAAAGTGTGATATGTTTTCAGGTATCTCCTATACTAATAGAGCCACATGCTCACCGGTTTGCCACATGATGTAGGCCTATGGACTGAACAAGAAACCACCAAAAATTTTAACCAGTCATCGTTCTCACAACACTGAGGACCAGTCATTCGAAATGACTTCTCCATGCATTTTATGCATTGGTAAAAGCACTATGATGAAAAGTGTGATATGTTTTCAGGTATCTCCTATACTAATAGAGCCACATGCTCACCGGTTTGCCACATGATGTAGGCCTATGGACTGAACAAGAAACCACCAAAAATTTTAACCAGTCATCGTTCTCACAACACTGAGGACCAGTCATTCGAAATGACTTCTCCATGCATTTTATGCATTGGTAAAAGCACTATGATGAAAAGTGTGATATGTTTTCAGGTATCTCCTATACTAATAGAGCCACATGCTCACCGGTTTGCCACATGATGTAGGCCTATGGACTGAACAAGAAACCACCAAAAATTTTAACCAGTCATCGTTCTCACAACACTGAGGACCAGTCATTCGAAATGACTTCTCCATGCATTTTATGCATTGGTAAAAGCACTATGATGAAAAGTGTGATATGTTTTCAGGTATCTCCTATACTAATAGAGCCACATGCTCACCGGTTTGCCACATGATGTAGGCCTATGGACTGAACAAGAAACCACCAAAAATTTTAACCAGTCATCGTTCTCACAACACTGAGGACCAGTCATTCGAAATGACTTCTCCATGCATTTTATGCATTGGTAAAAGCACTATGATGAAAAGTGTGATATGTTTTCAGGTATCTCCTATACTAATAGAGCCACATGCTCACCGGTTTGCCACATGATGTAGGCCTATGGACTGAACAAGAAACCACCAAAAATTTTAACCAGTCATCGTTCTCACAACACTGAGGACCAGTCATTCGAAATGACTTCTCCATGCATTTTATGCATTGGTAAAAGCACTATGATGAAAAGTGTGATATGTTTTCAGGTATCTCCTATACTAATAGAGCCACATGCTCACCGGTTTGCCACATGATGTAGGCCTATGGACTGAACAAGAAACCACCAAAAATTTTAACCAGTCATCGTTCTCACAACACTGAGGACCAGTCATTCGAAATGACTTCTCCATGCATTTTATGCATTGGTAAAAGCACTATGATGAAAAGTGTGATATGTTTTCAGGTATCTCCTATACTAATAGAGCCACATGCTCACCGGTTTGCCACATGATGTAGGCCTATGGACTGAACAAGAAACCACCAAAAATTTTAACCAGTCATCGTTCTCACAACACTGAGGACCAGTCATTCGAAATGACTTCTCCATGCATTTTATGCATTGGTAAAAGCACTATGATGAAAAGTGTGATATGTTTTCAGGTATCTCCTATACTAATAGAGCCACATGCTCACCGGTTTGCCACATGATGTAGGCCTATGGACTGAACAAGAAACCACCAAAAATTTTAACCAGTCATCGTTCTCACAACACTG